>NC_085841.1:108573793-108821293 GCF_035594765.1 Anolis carolinensis
TAGAACGGCATAAGACACACATCTAGGGAGCCCCATTAGTTTCCGGAGAAACTTGAAATGTGGTGTATTAAATAATTTATTGATTGCAGAAATCCAAATAGAGGAGCCATACAGTAACAGAGAACCATTCCTAGCCTCAAAAACCTTGAGGGCAGCAGGGATATATTGGTTACCCTTACTGTAGAAGAAACGATATATTGCTGGGATGTTGGTATTGCAGAAGCCATTACTGCTTGTTGCTGTGAGAGCCACAACAGGTTATATCTATAACAAATACCAAGGTATCAAACGAATTTGACCCATTCAATTTTCTGGCCCCTGATCTGCCAAGACATAGGCTTCCACTTTTGGGCAAGAATGAGAATTTTGGATTTAACATAGCTAATTTCCAGTATATTTATTTTGCAGTAAACTGGCAAAGCAATGAATCAAATGTTTAAGGCTGATACTAGATAAGTACAATAACACGGCAACATCTGCATATAAGAGTAAGGGAATATATGTAGAATGGAACTTGGGACTATGACCATTCACCAATGCTAAAGCTTGGGGTAAATGATACAGGAATATGTTGAACAAAGTAGGAGCCAGTATGCAGCCCTGCTTGTCATGAGTAGCATTAATTCTACAAGTTAGCTGGCCTTCCTCAGAGCATCTAATTTGGCAAATAGTATTGGAGTACAGTTGTCTAATTAGAAACAAAAGTCTGGGATCAATATTCAAATACCTCAACCTGTCCCACAACAGGTTTCTTGTTATGGAGTCAAAGGCTCCTTTTGGATTAATGAAAGCAGCAAATAGTTGAAAGCTTTATGTTTGGAGTAAATGTTTACCAAATGTGAAAGTAGTAAGCAGTGATCCAAGGTTGATTAATCCTTACGGAATCCAGGTTATTCATGGAATTTTCTGGGCATAATTTGTTCAGAACAAGCTTGCCATTGCCTTCTACCTACGCTGAGATAATGTGATTTGCCAAGGTAGCCAAGATGTGGCTTTCCATGGCTCAGTGGGTTTAAGTCTTGGTCGTTCAGACTCCTACTCCACCACTGAACCACTATATCGGGTTGGTTCAAGGTGTAACTAAACAATGCATGTTGATTGTCTGTGCTAGGATTGTCTGTGTTAAAGCACCCAAAGAATGGTGGAAGTTTGCAACAAATGTTGCCCAGATATGGCTTTCTTGAAAACTAGAGGGTTGATTTTTTGTTGGGCAAGAAATCCTATGGGAAAACTGTTTGCAATTTTTTTTTAGTTTTCTAAAATATATGCCAAAATTAGCAATTAATATCTCAGGCAGAGATGTGCTTTTAAAATCCATTCATTTGGAGAAATACATACACACAAAGCTGCAAGCTGAGGCATTTCCAGATCTAAAAGTTGGAGAGGAGGGAGAGAAGTAAAATATATAGAAACAGCCATCTCTGTCTTTTACATAAGGGCTGATATCCTGTCTCTGAGCACATCACTCTGTATCCAGATATGGGAATATAGTCAAAGTGGCTACCTGCCCTCTCATAGTAAGCACTAAGCAAGTGTTCAGATTTTCCTGAATCAATCAAGATGTTGAGCCAAAGTGAGGCGTGAGTGTTGACTTGGAGTCAAAGACATAAAGGATTTTATCACATCAAGCCCGGATTCACCACAGATCATAGTGACTCTGGTGAGGCCTGGCTTCAGGTGTGGGGAACCAGCCGCCTCACATTGTATGATTTCCCCCTTACCTCATCCCACCCGGAGGGGGGGGGGGAGTTAGTGCCCGGCTTCCACCCATTGTTTTCAGTGCAACACAGGAAGCCTCCTATCTGGCCGCCACTGCTGCACAGAGCCCTGCCAGAAGTAGACCGTTGTGTGATGGGAGCCGGCGGGCTCCATGCCTGAAGAGGGGTGAAATCAGCATAGGACAGATAATTTTGCCCATCTGATGAAGTGGAAAGTCTCCATTGGTCATGGTCTTGAGATTATATAGGAAAAGATGGCAGAAAATGAACTGAGGGCATATCTACACGGACATTTTACGTCAAAGTAGGTGAGAATCGGCTTCATGGTATTTACATGAGCCATCTCGCTCTCAACACCCTGCATTAGGCAAAGTTGAAGAATGCTCTAGAGCAATGCTTCAGACCAGCCCCAGATTTTGTTGCCTTTGTAGATGCATTTTCTGTCTTTCATGTGTCATGACCAGCAATTTGGTGTTTGTAGTATAGCTGATGTGAAATGTTTGGAAGGGGTTAAACTTTCTCCTGTTTGGAAGAGGTCAGATTGACCTTCCCTGTAAAGATTTGCAGGTTGCAGTGATCATTTGGGAGGCCTGCTGAAATGGGATGCAGCTGTAATCAGCTGCATAAAAAAGCTTTGCAAGAGACTGCTCTTTGGGAGAAAAGTATCTATTGTATTAGGATGTGGATTTTGACTGTTCTTCCCCAGGTCGTGTGGATCCTGATGCCCAGACCTGATTTCTGAGATCTTGTTTTGTGCCATGATGAACCCTGGATGTGGCTGTGTGCTTGTTAACCTGAAACCCTGTGTTAGAATGTGGACTAACTTCTTGGCATGACTCTTGGATTGGAACATAGTTGAGCTTCTGGAAAATGGACATTGTTTTACCTGAATTATTTAATATTATTTTGGGAACTTCATGTGTGTTATGGAACTTGGGACTTGGTTTTTTAACTTCAGCAGAGGGATATCTTTATGTTTTGTAGTTGGACATTGAGGAGACTAAGTGTTAAAGTTACTGCTTTTAGTAAAACAGTTTTTGACACAAACTAGGTGTTGTTTTGGTTAAACTCTGCTCACATTGCCAGACAGAGCCCTGAAACATGACATCAGGCCCTTTCTACGCTGCCATATAATCCAGATTATCAAAGCAGAAAATATCAAAATATAACATACCACAAAAGATACTGTAAAGTCTAGACAAGCCACATTTTTACAATATTTCCTATCAACAGAAGACTGCAACAGTAAAATCAAGAGAGTGACAAGCCATTAGGTAGATACTATCCTTCACCAAACAGGTTTTCAATGTTATATACAGGAAATAAAAATACAAAGTATCTAATTTCCATTTTTCATAGAAAATTTGATAATTTACAAATTATCCTGCATCTTTTTGATACTATTCATAAGATGCCTGTCACCAGAATTGTTAGTTCAAAGCAGATAATCCAGATTTTATCAGACAGTGTAGAAGGGAACTCAGACATGTTACCCAAGTTTCAGATTATACCTGGAGATGCCATAACACAGGAACAAACCCAGTATTTCATTATTGAGAATATAAATACTAACAGTTACTCAAAATATGAGAAGAGCCATGCTAAATGAGGTCAAAATCCTATCTAGTAGTGTCACATTCTGTTCACGCAGTGCCAGTCAGTTGCTTATTCTATTAGGTCCTAATCTCCATGAATTTATCAAATCCCTCTTAAAATCATTCCATGTTAGCAATCATCACTACAGGAAGTTCTACACAGACCACAATCCAAGTTGGAGATGGATTAAAACAAACCAATTTTGCTGTGCAGATCCTACACAAGCACAGCTGGAACTGGTTTGAGGCTTGGACAGTGGCTATAGTATCTGGTGATTATGGAACAGAACAGAACTGAACTCAGGAACTAAAGTATCTGTGGCTAGACCAAAAACTACAGGCTTTTTATCTTAACCAGTCTATTGAGATTTGCTGATGCACATAACTATGTCCATTTGGGATCATCTATTTCAAACCCTGCATTGGATATTCTCCAATTGGCAGCAGTGTCTTATTCCGGATCTTTTGTGTTTTTTTAATGCATTGTTACTGGCTTGATCTGTGGTACAGCACACATTGAGGGTGTACATTTTGTGGACACACCGTCCTTGAGCCTCCTTTGTACTGCATTATAGCGTCTGTGTAGAAACATCCTACATTTTGTGGTAGTGCTTAATTTCCTGCTGCATCAAGACATTTTTCTATTTGCCTATCCTGAATTTCCCACCATCAGCTTCAGTGGATGACTCTGGATTCTTGGATTCAAATACAGGGAGAAAAACTTCTCACGACCTATTTTCTTTGCACTATAGATAATTTTATACACTTCTATCATGTGTCTTATTACTATTTTTTCTCTAGATACTGCAACCTTTCCTCACAGGAGAATTGTTCTAGTCCCTTGATCATTACTGCACTTTTTCAAACTCTACATTTTTTGTGATTTCTAGAACTGTGTAGCATTTTCCAGATGTAATTATACCATAGGTATGTTTAAGGGCAGTTTAAAAACAGTATTGCCAGATTAATTTTTAGGGTTTTTTCCCTAAATATTCTCTTCAAGGGATTTCCTTTTTTTCCTTCACAGCAGCCATTCACAGGGCTACCCTCCACCCACCCCATAAAACTGTCTACCAACTCCACAATGCCTTTCTTGCTCTATTATGATGAGAAATTGAGATCTTTTGTCCCACTATGCATAATTTTACCCTTGCTCATATTGAAACCCATTTGCCATTTTAATGCCCATTTCTTTCAAGTTTGGGGGAATATCTACTTAAGAAGAAATGTCTGTGTTTCATTATAGGTTGGAAGTTGAAGTTAGTATTTATATTTCTCAAAATGGTGAACTGACCATTATTTGTGGACTGCTGAAGCACTGATCAACTTTATTTCTGATACCCATCTAAAAAGTTCAAGATAAAAATCAGAAGGCCAGGTGAGCTATGAGCTTAAAATGTGGAAATGCTTCTCACTATTTTGGAAATAAAACTATAAGAACAAATTGATTTGTTATGGTCACAGAGAAGAAAACATCAGTTTGAAATTGTGATCTCTTTGCAATTGTAATGTAATGTGTAGAACAGAAAAAACCGGGGCAACAATATTGTGTATGATTTTTCAGGAGCAATTGCAAAAGTGTATTATGATTACATGAAATAGCTATATTTGTCTGGAAAAGGGATGTGTTTGTAACTGTACCATTAAAGATAGATATGTATTACAAAACATAATATGCTAGGTGAGATAGATAAAAGCAGGAAATACCTATAAGAAAATCAGATTAATTTGAATACTGACTGATTTTAATGATCTTTGCAGAATATAGCAATATAGCAAGAAATAATACTCCAACAAGACCTTTGACTGAGGGACAGCTATCTTTTAAGGAATTAGTTCAACCGCAGCCTTTCAGAGGAGAGGTAAACCCCCATCCATTCTGTTTCATTGCATTTTTCTCTCTCTTCCAGACACATCACTTAAAGACCATCCTTTCAGGCCTTCATGGTCTCTAGGAAATAGCCTGGCCATTTAACCTTGGAAGGGATGAATTGAGTAGGAAAAAGGTGGTTGTTCTGTTTCCTCTAGAAGACATCCCAGAACAATACCTGTCCTATAGTGAGTCGTGGCCAACATGGAATAATGGTTCAATAAAAAAGATGCTAAACCACTTGTAACAGGATTATAAAAGCATACTCATACCCTTCGAAAATTGCTATCCTTCAGTATTAGACCAAAATAGCATTATCAGTGCACCCCATCATTAATGCCTCTGTCTTATTATCCATTTTCTGCTGGATTCACCAAAATGATGCAGCAGAAAGAACTGAGGACAGATAGTTGATTGTTGAGTAAAGCAAAAAATGGATCATGGCCAAAATGGTGCTGCTGAATCGCTGAGAAACAGTGACAATGAGAGCCATATTTTTCCCACAGTCATCACAAGGTTTGTGATTTATCTTTGAATGTGACACAGCTATTTCTCTACGTTAATAAATATTTTATGTTTAGTCATAAAATATCTACATTTTGGACATTGTGATGTGAAATATGTAAAAATTTACCATGAAATATGCATTTTTCTATGGTTAGGAACAGGAGAAAAATATTTCAGCCCTAGCAATTAGAATCCCCCATCAGGCTATGAGCTGCATCAAGCCTGGCCTCAACCAGTGAGGCACATCTTAAGGCCAGTTCAACCAGTTAAGAACCCAATTATTTTCCCCACCAAGCTTTATCTTTAAGATAGTGGACAAATGTATTGGATATGCTGCCACGTGTATTTATGCTTAACTAAAAAGCAAATGTCTCCCAAAATGTCAGCATATTTGCAGAAAGTGTTAGTGGAGTGTAGGACCTACACTAATGCAATTTGATCCCAGATCAAATTGACTCAATATCGTGGAATCATGGGCACTGTATTTTCACAAAGTTTTTAGCCTTTTATGCCAAGGAGTGCTGATGCTCACCAAATTATAAACCACTGATCCCATATCATTGCACCATAACAGATGCAGGAAGCAACCTGGGGAGAGTGGGACAACTCTATGTGGCATCTACCAAGAAGAGCTCTTTCCAGATCTTGCGACTTGTATTCTTCTGACATGGAGATGCTAGGAAACTTCAGTCTAAGAGTATTCTCTGACACTGGTTAGTGGCTCCACTCCAACAGCCATCGGCCTTGGACATTTTTTTATTCCCGAAAACATTGTCCCTGCATACTTTGTAATAATACTGTTCAAAGGGGAAAAGAGGAAGGGTTGACTGTCTAACTGGTAACTGATATGACTTCATGCATCAATTCAGAATGGCAATTACACCCACTATTTTTAGTACTTGTGTTCTACTTTGTAATGAACACCATGATGTCAAAAGCATTGCACCATTTGTAAAAAAAACAAAAAACAAACACACACACACACACACACACACACACACACACACAGAGAGCGTGCAGGTCTACACATACACTATAATCCAGTCTTGAAAATGATTTTAAAAAACTGGTTTCACTGTGTGGCATCTACCCAGGAACTGGTTAAAGTCTGGGATGTAGCCACAGTATCAGCTGATTATAGATTGGAACCAAGATTGCCCATCTACAACTAGACATCTACCAGAAATTGTGTTTTTTTCCCTTACCCAGTCTGCTGAAATGCACAAATGTGCATATCCATGTCCGTTCAGGATCAGCACTGGACTGTTGCAGGGGACAGGAAAGGAGACCAAAGGAATTGAAGGCAAGAGTTCCCATGGAAATAATGTGGTTTCCTCTCCTGGGGAGTAATTGTTTATCTTTCAACCAATTGTGTCTCCGTGTTTTTAAAAGTCCTTCAACACTTAGGGTGTCATGACAAATGCTGCATTTTCTGGTCCTGGTTTTTATCCCTTAATGGGATATATTCTGAGCAACCAATAGTGCATTATCTGACTTATTCTGAACTTTCTGGTGAGTTTTTTAATGCATTGTTTTTGGCTTGATACCAACATGCATGGGGGTGGGAGTTGTTTTGTAGACAACTCGTCCTTGAGCCACCTTCAAGTTGCACATGTAGAACTGCTAGAGTATCCTTACAAGGATTTTCAGACTAGAGTAATCCAGCATAGTTCATATCACAAGCCCTGCATAATCTTAATAATGTGTGCTATTGGTTGATGCAAGCAGCTCTAGCTTTCTCAGTTCGAAACCCATCAGAATGAGTTCATCTTGTAAAATTTTATCACTGTCCTTTCTATATCCTAGTAAAGCAGCTCTCACACTTTCAAAAGTTATTTCTGCTTGTCTTTTCCCCCCTTAGATTTTCACCTCACCTCTTTCTTTCTGAGGACTATTACCTCTGTTAATCAGGCACTGAACCATAAGATGCTGATGTTTAGAAGAAAGGATTTCTCTCAAAAAATAAACGGGAAGGACAAAAGAAAGAGTACATAAATGTCTAGAAGGTGACACAGCTTAAGCAAGAAAGAGACAAAGTTGTGCTCTCCTGTCTTATTCCCTCTTTGCTCCCACATAAAGGGATAAAGATTTTGTACAGATAAAAGTAAGTGTAGAAAGAAGGAGTAAAAACTCAGATCACAGTGAGGATAATGCAGAGACAAGAACACATTTAAAAAGAGAGCTGGGACCCATAGACAGAATTTTTAGTCTCATTTAGACATAATCCCTTACAACATTATTTATTTTGTAAATACATACAAACATTTTGTAAGTTACTGCTTAAAGATCTTACCTAAGAAGTATTAGCTCTTCAAAGTTTGTTGTGGCCCGGGTCAGGAGCAGACGACTGAATAAATATATTTTCTAACACAACTTCTTAGGTCAGATCTGGGACAACAGCAGCCTTTCTTATTTCCCTGGGATTTTTATTTCATTCTTGCAGGCTTAACATCCTATTGTATGAACAAAGAAAATATCAGACAGAAAGGGCTCCAGGCTAGCTCCTTCCAAAAGGATTCGACCTTCGGAATACTATCAATATCAACCCTTACACCCACCCAGTTAGCACTTTTTAATGCATTCGCTGAAAGCCATTAATAAAGCAACAGTCATAGCCAGGTTCTTAAGCATGTGTCACACTGAAGTAAGTTCATGTAAATCTGTGAACTGAACGACAGTGATCAAATTAACAGTCATTTCAGGGGGAAAATGCCCCTCAGGCTGAAAAATAATTAGTAGTCTCTCACTCTTTTCCTACTAATAAAAATCCCGATATTATTGTTGACTGCACTAATAAAACACCTTCTGTGACCCTGATGTAGTGGTGCAAAATACATGGATGACTCCATTGTGTAGACCTTACACCTATTTTATTGGACATTTCTTCTAGTGTGTGCACATGTTTCTTCTCACCCTCCCTTTGGTGATGTCTGGTTGTCAAAATGTAACTTTGCTTTGCAAGGTTCATACCCTAAAGCCAATATCAGGTTTCTGCCACATTTCTTGTGGTTTATACTTTTGACAAAAAGAAACTGTTGATTGAGAAAAGTTTACTTCTTTTAAAGAAGTAGTTTTGCCTTGGCTACCAGTGGAAAGCTCTCATTACCCATATTAGGGCCCTTCCACACAGCCATATAACCCAGAATATCAAAGCAGAAAATCCCACAATATCCGCTTTGAACTGGGTTATCTGAGTCCACACTGCTGTATGCTGTATTCCAGTTCAAAGCATTTAATTCAGCTTTGTGGAAGGGGCCTTAAAACAGACCTATAAAATAATAAGTTAACAAATCGCACTTTAGTGAACTACAGCATAAATTAAAACATCAAGCCTATTAATGATTAATGTAGCAGAAATAGTATGTAGACCATTTTAGTGATTATGCAGAGACAAACTCAAGATTAAATGTGCAGAAGCAGCCACTCCAATATCTTGCAGATGTTTGCAAACAAACATTTTATTCGGACTTTTTATTTTGGGAGTATACTTAAAACAATCATCGATGCAAATCTTAAAATTTTAGCATACAAAGTGGTTCTTGGAAGAACACCTGAGTAAGGAAAGGTTTATTGGAATTCTATAAAAAATGTTCCAGAAGTGTATCAGAGGGAGAAGAAAATGAAAAGGAGAAGTAGGAAGAGGGGGAGAAGGAGATAGGAGTAGGAGGAGGGCAAACATAAAATGATAGATGAATATTGTTACTGACTCCTTTGTCAAGTGTTTTCCTTTTCACAGTTTTCGTGCATCTTGATCATCAAATCTAATTTTTGGGAACCTCAATTATTTTTCTTGGAAAGCACACTCTTTGTAGAGCAGGGCCACAGAATGAGAGGGACTGTTTCAGGCAGTAGATTTGAGATGACTTGAAATGTGCCCAGTTGCTGGTTATATATTATTGTTATTACATTTTTTTCTATGAGGAAGAAGGAAAAGTGAGATCTTCTGGTTCAGGTGCCAAATATCTGGGTGCAGTCACTGGGTATCAGATAAATCAGATAGCATTTCCTTGGCATATCTTTAGTAATACTATATAACATCCTGCCCAGATTATTTAACCGAAGTGAGCATATATACTATAATGTGCTTTCCAGAGGCTGATGGTGTACAACCTAGGTATTTTTCAAGTGTAGGCAAACAGAATTTTGCCCCCCCCCCAAACCAATCACTGAAAAATAAAAATGTTGGATAAACTAAAATGTTGGATAATAAAGAGGGATTAAGGAAAAGCCTATTAAACATCAAATTACATTAAGATTTTGCAAATTAAGCACCAAAACATCATGTTTTACAAGAAATCAACAGAAAAAGAAGTCTCGATTGCGCCCCCGCATGTTTTGCGCCCCAAGCGACTGCTTAATTCACCTCATTGTTGGACCGGCTCTGCCTACAACTCCCAGCATTTTGCACTATAGGCTATCCTGGCTAGGACAGATGGGAGTTATAACACCACACATTCCCCAGCTCTACATGACTAAATGTTCACTGTAATATTTTCCCATAGCTTTGATCTTGAATATGTGTCATAGGAATGAAAGCCCTAGAAATCTAGAAGTGTTTCTTTCTTTGTATCCACATTTCCTCCTGCCATAGCATTTGGGTTGTGCTTAGTCTAATTGCTCAGGATTAGGCCTCTGAGATAATGAGAAATTCACATGTTTCTCTGATAAAGCTTAGAACACTCCAGGCTCTTTTCCACAAATAGGATTTTTAAGCAATTTCTATCTTTCAGGTGTTATCAGAAGACAAATATTAGTAAACAGCAGGTAATAGGTAACTGGCAGTAGGGAAAATATCTGTTTAAATTCTATAAGACGTTGGGCAATTAATGTAGGCTTAAAATGAAAAAATGTGAATTGCACAGAAGGAGAAGGGAACAGAAAAGTAATTGCTTCACTTAGGCTTCAAAAGTACTCTTCAAGAATGGAATGAAAAACACTCAAGATTTTCTACTCAGGGGGAATCCTCTGAAATAAGTTTAGCATCTAAAGGAAATATACCCTAACTTGCCAATGGTGGGGAAAATAAACAACACTGCATTTTTTAGAATGGAAGTGAGCAATGCTCTGAAATATTAGGGGTGCATCAACACTGAAGAATTAATGTAGTTTTATACCACTTTAACTGTCATGGCTCAATTATATGAAATCATGGGAGTTGTAGTTTGGTGAGGCACCAGCAATATTTGGCAGATTTTGTAGAACTACAAGGTCTTTAGCCTTCTTTGCCAAATTATGGCAGTTAAACAGCTTTCAAACTGCATTAATTCTACAGTGTAGATGCACCTTAGGAGACAGCCATCTGGGATTCAGGGTCCCTTCCTTGGTAATATTGTCTATTGTTTTCGATATCCATTGTAAGATCAGCAAATTTGAAACAAAATCATAATATACATAATTTGAAAGCTTGCATAAACATTTTTAGCTGTCCTCTAGAATCTTAAAACTGCCATTAAGCAGGTCAGAAAACAAAGTTGGACTCCTTTGGGAGTTGTTCCCACTGCTGAGAAAGGGTGCACAGGAAGTCCTCCTTCCTCTGGCTAAGCCAGACCACTCCAGATGCATTGGTGCTTCTCCATCTGCTGCATCAAACAGCCACCTTTCTCTTCTGTATTGCCATCTGTCCACATAGCCTTTCTTGTCAATGAGAGCATTATAAGCATTCCCACCTGGAAGACTGATCCTGGAGAGCTGGCCCACTGGAAGTTGCAGGGAGCAGGAGAAGATCCAATTCCTTTCATGTACAGCTAGGAATATTTGATCACTAATTTTCATTTTTGATATGTGTTGGTCTTGTAATATCTGATCTCGAACATACTTTTGAACAAACTAAACTATCATATATGTTGGCCATTTTCATTGACTTGCTGCTTTCAAATTGATTTTAAACACTCTATGCACCTCCATTTGCAGTCTCTCCTGACTTTCTCCCAAGAATTCCACCAATCTATTGCTTATAATCTGAGAGTTTAGCTGATCCCTGCTGGGAGGCCTTTTATTGTTTGGCCTAGAGCAGTGGTTCTCAACCTGTGGGCCCCAGGTGTTTTGGCCTACAACTCCCGGAAATCCCAGCCAGTTTACCAGCTGTTAGAATTTCTGGGAGTTGAAGGCCAAAACATCTTGGGACCCACAGGTTGAGAACCACTGACCTAGAGCCACCACCCTGGTCTGAAGCTGCTTATCCAGCTGGCTGGCCTGCATTCACCCATGAAAATACTCACTTGGGCCAGAACCCACTCTCAGTAGCCCTGCTGCTCACTAGTCTTTTAGGTCTAAATCTAATTATTAGTGCCAACTGCAGTAAACTTATTAAATCAATGGAACTACATACGGTTTTGTTCCCATTGATTCCATTTGTCTACTCTGGTTAGGATTGGGCTTTGGTTTTCAATTAGACTTTTCTTCATTTGCATTGAAAACCATATTCCCAAAAGAGCAAGATCTAGAAAAAAGTAGGACAAAATTCCATGGAATAAAAAAAGGATTAAAATCAGAGTCTGGAAAAGTTCCATTCTGGTATGACTGGAGAATTGTTGGAATAATGTAACACCTCCAGGCCCAGAAGTATTATTATTTCTTTTTCAAGTACATACACTTCATTTTTGTAGCAGTGCTGGAATGACAATCGTTCTTTTGTACTGATGATGCAGGAGAGAGACCATATCCGATCTGCAAATTTATACAAAAGCTTTCCCATTATTATTATTAAAGTAATTGCAGGGAAATGTACTACATTGCTGCTATCTATTCCTTTAATAACTGTCTGTTAAGCATGGCATATGTGTAAAGCAAGTGCTGGAACAATGAAGATGAATGAATCATGATCACAGGTGAAATATGACATGAATAGTTTAATGTTAATTTCACATTACTTTGATATAATTTTCTTGTTATTGTAGGAGGGAGAGCAATTTAAGGAGTCCACATTTTTAAGATGGTATTGGAACACAATTATCTGCAAATCCTAGTGAGACAGCTTAAAAATAGAAAGATACAAACTGCATTGACATTGCTTCTCTCTGCCTTTCAATTCATCTTGCATATCTAGCTACTCATGAATACCACATCTTGAGCCATTACGGATAATAATTTCTAACTGTTTTATGATCCGTTGTCTTTTAACTGCAAAATTCACTAAGGTAATTAAACCAATTTGAAATAATTATTGAAAAACATAACTGAATTGCCCCCCAAAAAGTTTTACTATACCCCAAGGAGATGTGGGGAGAAAGGAAGAAATATGTATGCACAGCAGTAATATTATTCCATATGTTATATTCATTCTTGCAAGCTAGCCAAGCTCAAATTAATTGTACTGACTAAACTTTTCTTCTTGGAGAAAATTAAAGATATGCTGTTGTCAACACTTGAGCATAACCTTGCTGACACTTAAACGCAGGGAAGGGTGTGACATCCTGCCCTAGCTGCCTTGCGCTAATTAATCACTCTGGTATTTAGGACCATTCAAGCAGACAAATTAATGGAGAATAATTAGTGTATCTTTGTTCCAGCTCAGCTCTGCACACACCGCACACGCTCAGGGAGGGAGAGGAAGCATGAAGAAAGTGAGCCATTAGCATGCGCATAGTTTCGCTTCTGTTCAACGCATTCTGCAGAGATTAAGAGAAAAGCCAAATTAGCAGTCGTGTGACTGGGTGAGGGCATCTTTGTGGAAAGAGAGCCCTCTGCTTGGTGCCAGCTTTCAGAAGTGAGTTGCTCATCCTGTAGTCAGGTTCCACAGGCCACAATTAAAGCTGTCCTCTTCCCCCCCCCCTCTCCCTTTATGCTTGTTGACACATCAGAATGGAAAGAAAAACATACAAAATATTTTTGTTTCATTTGAATGGCTGCAGTAAAATGTATCTATTCCAAATTTTTCTTCCTTTTCCTTGCCTTTTATGGGCAAAACAGAAGAGGTTGCAACATGTGCCTATTTTGTTATCTCTTTTTGGTTACCCAGAAAGGTTCTCCATTATTATAGCTGCTCTTTTCTCCCATCTACCTCCATAACCTAAAGTGAGCAAATAAACTCCACTTTTCAGGCAAAAGTTGTGGGAAGGAGGGAAGAGCAAATAACTGATTATGAAATGGAAAGGGAGGGAAAAACATTCAAGAAACATCAGTGAGAGTAAGAGATAAGTAAATGTATACAGTCCATAGATTCTGTATCAATGGATTCCACCATCCATGGCTTTAAAATATATAGACAGTAGAGTCTCACTTAACACTCACTTATCCAATGTTCTGGATTATCCAATGTATTTTTGTAGTCAATGTTTTCAATACATCATGATATTTTGGTGCTAAATTCGTAAATACAGTAATTACTACATAGCATTACTGCGTATTGAACTACTTTTTCTGTCAAATTTGTTGTTAAACATGATGTTTTGGTGCTTAATTTGTAAAATCATAACCTAATTTGATGTGTAATAGGCTTTTCCTTAATCCCTCCTTATTATCCAACATATTCGCTTATCCAACGTTCTGCCGGCCCGTTTATGTTGGATAAGTGAGACTACTGTATTTGATGAATCCCAGAATCAAATTTTAATTTTGCCATATTACTATATCATTGTATTTAATGGGACTTAATAATCCATGGATTTTGGGTTTTTTTAATTTTGTGTCAAAAGCATTGCATAATAAATAAGGTTAAAAGCGATAAAATAAAGGAATCGCAAACAGCTAAACAGTTTTAGGCCAAAAGTGGGCAACAGCAATCACATTGTCCGTAGCTTTGAACAACTCCTCCTCTGTGCATGAGGCAGGGCATGGATTTTGGTATCCATGTAGGATCCTGAAATTAAACTCCAGAGGATATTAAGAACCCACTGTACTTATCACTAAGAACATAGATGGCATCACTGTTCAAAGTGCATCGCTTGCACTTTCAAGTAAAATGCAGTTTTTTGTGCATAATCTTTCATGTATTATATAAAGAATTCAATAAAAGGTGAATCACTTCATATCACTCAAACCCATATAGTACACTGTTGCATCTACACTGTAGAATGTATGCAGTTTGACACCACTCAATTGGAGTTGTAGTTTTATAATGTTTTTAGCCTTCTTTGCCAAAAGATGTTGTTGCTTCACTAAACTACACATCACAGGATTCAAATAGAATTGAGCCAGAAAGCTAAAATGGTGTCAAACTGCATTCACTCCACAATGTAAATGCACCCTAAAACAGCATGTTTCTAGGTGTGCACCTCTTTTTTTAGTAGGGTTGCCAGTTCTCAGGGCTGCCCTGGGTCTAGTTTTCATGGGTCATCTCCAGGTGGGAAACAAGAGTACAAATTATTCATTTTCAGTGGGCTCTGCTCCAGACAATAGAAAAGCCTGTGTGGAAATCTCCACCTCACTTTGCACACCAGTAGCTTGATACAATTTGCAAGGCTTGATTTGTAACTGTATTTTCAACCCTTCTCCATGGAATCAATGCATTCACTTAGTTAGTTTATTCTTTCCCTCCTCGATAATGTGGTGCCCAGGCGCGCCTTCTGTTCTGTTCTTCATTACCTTAACGGATTTTAAAGGGGAACATAAATCTGGGAGGAGGCTAGGCAGAACAGGCATAACCCTTTGTGTATTATTTATTTTGTGTTTGAAGGAATCTACACCATAAATCAGAGTCAGCTCTATATCTACACAAGCCCTCAGTACATCTCCTTCTAGTAGACCTGTGCCCCCTGTCAGACTGCTTGGCCATACATGTTGGGAATGTCATTCTTATGTGTTTCTGCCATGTTGGTTATGTGGCGATGGGTGAGCCAGCCTACTAAGGAGAAGAAAGGTGTAGTAGCACCACTCCTTTAATGAGTGTTGGGATGCTACCATTATAGCTGCCCCTTCAAAACACCTTACATACAAGTAATTCCCATTAGTATCACACAACAGTTTTTACACTGCACACAGTTATAGCACTTTGAAACCACTTTAAGTGCCAAGATTGTATACTAAAGAGTACAGGACAGAGAGTTCTAAATCCCACAGGAAATACACATCCCAGGATTTGATAGGATGAAGCCATAGTGGTTAAAGTGGTTTCAAAATGCTATAATTGTGTAGTGTGAAAGAGACTCAAGTTTACTCATACCTGATGGCTGTCATGACAGAAGATATCATAGTGTTGTGCTGTAATACAGGTAGAATACCCCCTATCCAAAATGCTTGGGGCCAGAAGTATTTTGCCTTTTGGACCCCCCCCCCCATGTTGGAATATTGGTACAGTATTTGCATATACATAATGAGATATATTGTAGATGGGATCCAAATCTAATCACAAAACATGTATGTTTCTGATAGACATTATATATGTATTGTGAAAGTAATTTATACAGAATATTTTTATAATTTTGGACATGAAATAAAGTTTACGCACATTGAACCCTTACAGAACAAAAGTGTCACTGGGTCAGTCATCCGTATGAATAATTTTGAATTTGGAGTAATTTAAATTTTGGAATTTTGGTAAGGGATGCTCAAACTGTATCAATATAAGGTTTCTTTAGAGCATAGTATTCTTGAGATATGGTTCTTGGCTTTGTAATATTGAAAGTTGAAAGGAAAGAAGAAGGAGGGAAGGAAAGGAAATTCACAAACAAAACTATGTGCAGTGGCTCCGGTCCTGGGGGACACCTGCTCGGCCCCACAACCATTGACTTGTGGGGTCCCGCAGGGTTCAGTACTGTCCCCCATGTTGTTCAACATATACATGAAGCCGCTGGGAGAGATCATCAGGAGTTTCGGGGTTCTGTGTCATCTGTACGCAGATGATGTCCAGCTCTGTCACTCCTTCCCACCTGTCACTAAGGAGGCTGTTCAGGTCCTGAACCGGTGTCTGGCCTCTGTGTCGGACTGGATGAGGGCGAACAAATTGAAACTGAATCCAGACAAGACAGAGGTCCTCCTGGTCAGTCGCAAGGCTGAACAGGGAATAGGGTTACAGCCTGTGTTGGACGGGGTCGCACTCCCCCTGAAGACACAGGTTCGCAGTCTGGGGGGTTCTCCTGGACTCATCGCTGAGCCTGGAGCCCCAGGTCTCGGCGGTGGCCAGGGGAGCCTTTGCACAACTAAGACTTGTGCGCCAGCTGCGCCCGTTCCTTGGGAGGTCTGACTTGGCCACGGTGGTCCACGCTCTGGTTACATCCCGTTTGGACTACTGCAACGCTCTCTACGTGGGGTTGCCTTTGAAGACGGCCCGGAAGCTCCAATTAGTACAACGGGCGGCAGCCAGATTAATAACTGGGGCGGCTTATAGGGAGCGTACCACCTCCCTACTTAGCCAGCTCCACTGGCTGCCGATATGCTACCGAGCCCAATTCAAAGTGCTGGTTTTGACCTATAAAGCCCTAAACGGTTCTGGCCCAATCTACTTGTCCGAACGTATCTCCTCCTATGAGCCAGGAAGATCCCTAAGGTCATCTGGAGAGGCCCTGCTCTCGGTCCCGCCTGCCTCACAGGCACGGCTGGTGGGGACGAGGGACAGGGCCTTCTCGGTGGTGGCTCCCCGGCTGTGGAACACCCTCCCCAGAGAAATACGGCAAGCCCCAACCCTTTTGAGTTTTAGAAAAGCCCTGAAAACATGGCTATGTGCCCAGGCTTTTGAAGATTAAACGATAATGACGACCCGGACTGATTTACGGCTACAGCACGAGGATTTTGGAGGAATGGATTTTAATCATATGTTTTTATATTTTTAATATTGTTTTAATTGTTTTATTGGATTTTTATAGCTGTTTTAATTATGTATAGGCATCGAATTGTTGCCAATTTTGTACGCCGCCCTGAGTCCCTTTGGGTGAGAAGGGCGGGATATAAATGTTGGAAAAAAATAAAAAAATAAATAAACTATGCATTTTTTAAAAAAAAACAACAATTAAGTACCAATGAGCTCAGGGGTGGAAAAGCCTTAGTGTCTCCAAGCGCACTGAATAACTGCCTGCAAGAAGGCCATATGCCACTCAAAAGACTCCTGTCCAGGAAACGTGTTCATCCTGGCTCTTTGAAAGTGCATTATTCTCATTTAAACCAAACCTTGTGCGTGGGAGGGGCTGCACTGACATCAAGGCCACTTGGCCATGACTGAAAGAGCTGGGCCCATATGTGGCAGCTGTTGAGTAGCAGAATGTAATTTAGCTGCACCAGTAGGTGCAGAGGTCAATGATTTTATATTAATGGGGATCACTATAGTTCTAAACTGTGGCGTGCTTTGAAATAAGTGTTGTACAAGGCAGCAACCACTGCTCAGCAGAGGAAATGAGCTGTTTCACTGTCTCCTCATGCCTAGCAGCAAACGTTGGGACTCCTCAGCGTTCTGGAAAAATAGTAAAATGCTTTGCTACCTTCTACAGAAAAAAGGGGAGAAAATAATAACACAATTTTTAAAAGTACAAATTTTGACTATCCATTTTACCCTTTCTCTGTTTATGTGAAGAAAACAATTCCATACAGAACTCTTCTAAAGAAAGACTACATAAATTTGTATTAGATGTCAGCAGTACATGATTGAAATGTGTCATATAGAGAGATACACATACGTAATACTAACCAGTAAGTAACTATTTATGTTACTAACTATAAAGATATACACATGCCCAGAACAAAACAAAGCTCTATGTCATTATTTGGCTGTGTGCCTTCAAGTCATTTCTGACTTGTAGAAATCCTAAGGCAAACTTATCACAGGGTTTTATTGACAAGATTTATTCAGAGGGGGAGTTGTCATTGTCCTCTTCTGATGCTGAAAAAACTGAGACTTGGGTAAAGTCACCCAACAGGTCTCCATGGCCTCCAACACTCGAACCACTCATGCTGGCTTTCATGATATTAGTATTGTATTATTTCCAGCTTAAAATGTCTATAGTAAGTTCACATTTTTCTCTCATGTTATCTTCTAAAACCCCATGATGTACATTCCTTTAGCTAAATTTCCAAAGCAGTGATCAGTGAACTTGGAACCAAAGCTTCATTAAATAGATATGTCTCTAGCATCAGTGCACTCAGAACCCTGATGTTCATGGATTCAGCAGAATTCATGAAAAATGGTCCTACATGCTATGTGTGTACAGAAGCTTCTACATGTTATGGAACAGCATTGACCATAATTTTGTTGCTGTTTCTGTTGGGTTTGGGAAAGCAACAATAGGAAGATAATAGTGCTCTTCTATGGTAAGCTTTCAAAAACTAATCAGTTCCAATCCATTGCCAAGTTTATCAGAACAGAAACACAAACACTACTATTTCTAAAGGTATCAAGCAAGACTGCATCATGGCCCCTCTACTATTTAACTTCTACATCAACTCCATGGTGGACCATCTTCACAACATGGCTTTCCACTCCCCCCCCCCCAAAAAAAAATTTGCAGGAAGACATATTTCCACCTTACTTTATGCAGATGATGCAGCTGTATGCTCAAGAACATCTGTTGGCCTTAAAAGAGCACTGACAGCGCTAACACAGTACTGTAAAGCAGATAAGCTCCAACTTAATTATTAAAAAACCAAAATCATGGCATTTGCCAAAAGACCCAAGAGTCACACCTGGAGCATAGATGGACATAAAATTGAGCAGGTCTCATGTTTCAAATATCTTGGAGTAGTCCTCCCATCCAACAGTAGCAGAAGAGTCCATGGAGACCATGTGGCCGCGTCTGTGCAAAGGAGCTCATTTGCTATTCTAAAATACCTCGTCAAGAGGGGGACACTTCATACCTGCATCACTCAAACTTTTTGAAGCTAAACCAGTGACACAACTCCTGTATGGAGCCCAGCTAGGCCCCTTTTCCAATGTTGTCCCCCAGAGCTTGTACAATCAAAATTTTTGAGATCAGCCCTGCAAGTACCAAAATGTGTCCCCAATGTCATTCTGCGACTGGAGGCAGGTTTATGAAAGTGGAGGTCAGGGTGTGGGTGGTCATACTCAACTAGTGGCTCAGAATATTCCATGCTCCTCCTGGTCTTGACCCACTAACTATGAAGGATGAATTCCAGTCCACATGGAAACAGGCAGTAGCAATAAAAACCTCATCTTTGGGCTTCTCTCCAGGGTTGCTACTCAGTATGGAATACGATCAAGCCAAAGCACTAATCTAACAATGTATCTCAGACACAGCACACCAGTTGGATTTAACCTGCTCCCCAACCTTTACTGTCAACGAAGCCAGCAGATATCTCCTCTGTGATGGCATACTTAACAAATTTATAGGTTCCCAATCATCGGAGAGCCTTCACAATGCCTCGATGTCATGCCTTTCCATCAGGTGTACTCAAGGACTGGAACCGGAAGACCCTTTCCCAGAGAGACTCTGCCCCTGCGACTCAGGTCAAATAGAAACAACTGAGCATGTGCTCCTCCAGTGGTTGTTCTACAAGGACATTCGGACAAGACTCATTTTGCCTTTCCTATATAATTACCCGAGCCATTTAAGACAATTTTACACCACCCTGCTGCTCTCAGATACCAACTCAGTTATACCCTATAATATTGCCAAGTTTTGTGCAGCAGCACTTAAAATCCACTGGGTGATGACTGGATCCAAAAGTTAGCGATTGAACTATCAGCTAACTGAAATGTAAATCACTGTTCCCCCTCCCACAATCCCCTAGACTTGTGCACTGAGTGCTCCTACCTATCCATCAATCTCCCTCCCTCTATATCCCTTTCTAGTCCCCTTCTCTGAATAGTTTTTGTTCACTAGCCTTCAACATATCTCTGTTTCTAGCCTTTTAGATTTTAATGTACAATGCTTTTATGAGACTGTATCCCACTCTCTTTATGTTGGTCTATGACTGTAATAAAGATTTTTGTTTGTTTTGTTTGCTATTTCTTTAAAAGGCAGGCCCTTCACATCTGTATCCTCCAGTGACTGAATACCAATCTCCATCAGCTCCAGCAAGCTTAATCAATGATCAGTGATAACAGGAGTAGTAGTTCATTTACACCTAAAGAAATAGATGTCCCACTTTTTGGAATAGAATCACTGTAACTGGGTACCCAGCACATAATAAGCTAAGTTTGACCTTGTGAAATTCCCTATCCAAACACAGACTAATTTAAGCTATTTCCAAGTATGATACAATGATATAATTACTTGTTTTGTTATGGGATGTGGCAGCTTTAACATTAATCATGAACAGAACCAGACAAGGTACCATAAAACTCTGTCAAGGGGAATAAAGGTACCCATTCTCTTTTACCTTCCGAACTCCACATTTCAGCCACGGTTATCCACTCTCAGCATGGCTCTTTCCTTTCTGGTGGAGAATGGGAGGGAGGGGGCATTGATGAATTCCCACTTCTGTTGTATTTGGTGCCTCCATGTCTTTTCTCCACTCTCCACCAACAAGCCAATAGTCATGTTTGGAGTGACTGCTATAGCTGAATGTTGGAATTTGGAAGGTAAGAAAGTACAAGTAGCTTCATCCAGCTTGATAGAGTTTTATGGTAACTTGTTTTGCTCTACAATCAGTTCAGGAGCACCACCTTGTATCCAACTTGGCAAACCTATAGAATTACAACATGAAATATACCAGCTTTCTTCTCTACATCCCTAAAGTGCTATAAGATCACTTTGCATACTGATATTCCAGACTTACATGGCTATGTCTTTGAACATGAAGTAATTCAGGTTTATTAAACATGACTTTAGAAATCACATCTGGCCGGTGCTGAATAATAACACATAAGGGTTAAATTCTGAATTTCATATATACACATAAATTCATTTAGAAATCCTTCTTTAGCCTCAAGATCCCTAAACTATTTTGTTAGAGTTTCTAGGAAAGGTTGCCCGCTTTAGTCCTTAACTTACCTGCTAGGCACACAAAAAATGCTAGGAATTCCCCAAGCACTCAGTCATTGGTAATAAAGCAATTTCAGTCTATAAGTAATAGAATCATATAAGCAGTGGAGAGCAAAAGAGAAAACTTATGTTCATTGTTAAAAATAAAAAGCATTAAAAACTAGCACCATTTTGGAATGTTTTAAGAGAAAACATTTGAATCAAAGTGAGAATAAATCTTACCTCGAGTATTAGCTCATTGGATGGCCTTGGTCAGAACATGGTCTCAGCAGCTAGCAATGCATGAATCAGTCTTTGTATCTGTTTTATATGTGTTTGCTAATCAATTCCTTTCTGTCAATTCTACATTAAATTGTAGTTTATTTTTAAATCCATGCATTTTTCTTAAAATATCATTTTCTAAGTACATTTTAGAATTACACATTTTAAATAAATTGATGCTGCTTTTGCAAATGATTTTTGGTATTGCATTTGAGTCAAGGAATGCAACAGAATGTTTAGGGAGTGAAAAAGCAATTGTCAAGGTCAGATGCCAGCCAATGGATGGAAATACAGTTTATTGCATAAACAAAAAAGCTCATAAAACAAACACAGGAGCTTGCAACACTTAAACTTCAGTGTGAAAAAGACATTTAAACTGAAAAACTCCAAAAAACCAAACTGGAGTATAACCTGGATTATCCAGAGATATAATCCGGATTAAAACAAAACTGCTTAGATTCAGCTCAAAATTGCAGAATGACTTGAAAAAGGCAAAACAAACTGCGGACCAAATTCCCAAGGGTCCAAAATAAACAGAATCCCAACTGGGTTACAAAATAGAGTCTTAAGGTTCAAAACAAACAATGTCCCAAACCGGGCCAAACCGGGCCAAACCGGAAACAGCGCAAACAAACTGGTGCCAGAAACAAAGTAACGAAGGGCAAAGAGTTACTTCAGGGTCAGAAGCCAAGCCAGTGGCTAGTAACGGAGCGTAACTGCAGAACCAGGAGTCAAACTGAAATTGGGAGCAGAGCGTTACTTCAGGGTCAGGAACAAAGCCAACGGTCGGTAATGGAGAGTAACTGCAGAACCAGGAGTCAAACTGGAATTGGGAGTGGAGTGTTACTTCAGGGTCAGGAACGAAGCCAACGGTCGGTAACGGAGAGTAGTTACAGGGTTGAGAACGAAGCCAAGTGGGAATAGGGAGTGAAGAGTAATGCCAAAATGATGTCCAGTCCAAGGTCCAAGATGAGAAGTCGTCACAGCAAAGTCCTCATCAGTGGGTTGACACAAGTAGCCAAAACGACAGAGGCGAACTAATGCAGACAGTAATCACAATGCAGTCTAAGGAAAACCCACACAGTTCCAGCCCCCGTCGTAGAAGTAACCCAGAATAAACTTACGTTGGTTGCACAGTCCCAATCCAGTCTTCAGGAACATGAACACGAAACCCAATGGCGCCCAACAACCACCTTGCCACACGCAAGGGCCCAATGGCCAAATGCCTTCAATTTATTTACAACTCGTCTTCAGAACTCGAGCCGGGCACCGCCCGTCCCACAGGTTGCTCCCATTCCTCATCCGAGCTGGAACCGTCCTGCCGACGCCCAGACCTACCCGCAGCTGTGGAACTATCCCCACTCCTCCAATTAGACCACCTTGGGTCTGATCCTGAAGGACCCCATGTTTCCTCAGCGTCCCCATTACCAGTGAGCCCAGTCTCCCCATCATAACCCTCTGGAGCGTGTGTCCATTCCATGCCATCCTCTTCTGCCCGTACCACATCCCCAACGTCCATTTCAAGCCCATCCTCTCCTTCAAAACCCTCAAATGAATCCTCATCTGTTGATTCCTCAAATATCTCTCTAATCCTCTTTCTCTGTAACTCCTCGAATGAGTCTTGCTCCCGAGGAGTCTTTCTTCTCTTCCTGCTACTATCAGTAGTATCGTTGACCCCAGAAGGCTCATTCACAACAGCAATAATGTTCATGCTGGTCTATATGAACTGGAATTCACAAAAATCAAGTATTTCTAGATTCTCCCCCCAAAATATACCCATATAACAGACTATGGTTTGGTACAATGCCTTTTCCTTTCCATATAGAGCTATATTCAGATAATATATGTGAAATACTTTCAGCACTTAAGATCTGTGATTAATAGCTGACTGGTGGGTATTCTGGTAGCTGTTTTAGTACAAAAAAGAAACTCTGCCAAGCTTTGCTTAAAATATAAAATGCATTAAATATCAAGATTCTTAATCTGGATATTGAAAGTAATTAGTAAAAGCAAGAAATGGGCTTTTGCTGGTTGTTATTGGCCTATTGCATTCAAAACTGCCAATGGGGTTCAAATTGCGTTTTTCATCAAAGCCTCACTCAGCTTCTTGCAGTTTCAGGATGTGTGTGTATGGATGGTGACACTTTCTTAAATTTTTAAAAATATGTTTATTTTTTAAAAATATTTTTGAAGACAGACTCTAATTTGGCTCAGTTAAGAGGGAGAGGGAAGTTTTTGGCATATTGCATACAGAGCCAAGAACAGGCAAAAGACCTCAAACATATATTTGTCCCTGAACTTGACTAACACAAACACACAAGAGACTTATCAAACTTGAGCATTTTTCCACTTTAATCCACTTTAAATGTTGTGTCTGCCTCCTGCAGAATTCTGAGGCTTGTAGTTTAAGGAGTCCCAGGGCTTCTCTGGATGAGC
The DNA here is from genome assembly GCF_035594765.1 of Anolis carolinensis. NCBI lineage: Eukaryota > Metazoa > Chordata > Lepidosauria > Squamata > Anolidae > Anolis > Anolis carolinensis. The sequence goes on from NC_085841.1 coordinate 108,597,987, forward strand.
AGTTTAAAGGCCCCTCCCTAAACTACAAACCCCAGAATTCTGCAGGAGGTAGTGGATTAAAGTGGAAAAATGCTCAAGTGTGATGAGGCCATATCATTTTATACTAGTGACTAGTGTATATACTATGCATTGCCAGAGTATGCATTTTCTAATGCAATTTATTAGAAATAATAATTGTTAGCTTTACGATTTTTTGAATGGGTCCAATGAACCCAAGTCTAAACACAGGCTCAAACTGGAGCTCCCTTCTCAATCCCATTGAGGGGAAGGAGCTTTTGTCAGAGAAGGACTGTCCTCTTTGCCTTCCTTTTTCTCCTCCAGGTGCCCTACTCACAGAACAATGGCCTTGGGTTCTTGGCAGCCCATCTCACCTTCATCATCATCATCATCATCATCATCATCATCATCATCATCATCATCATCATCATCATCATCATAATATATTTACTATTTAATATATTTACTATGGCTCACGAATGGGACCCTGAAGAAAGAGACAGAAGGCCTGATCCTTGCAGCCCAGGAGCAAGCCATCAGAACAAATGCAATTAAGGCCAAGATCGAAAAATCAGCTGATGACCCAAAATGCAGACTGTGCAAGGAAACTGACGAAACCATTGATCATCTCCTCAGCTGCTGTAAGAAAATTGCACAGACAGACTACAAACAGAGGCACAACTATGTGGCCCAAATGATTCATTGGAACTTATGCCTCAAGTACCACCTCCCAGCAGCAAAGAACTGGTGGGATCACAAACCTGCAAAAGTATTGGAAAATGAGCACGCAAACATACTGTGGGACTTCCGAATCCAGACTGACAAAGTTCTGGAACACAACACACCAGACATCACAGTTGTGGAAAAGAAAAAGGTTTGGATCATTGATGTCGCCATCCCAGGTGACAGTTGCATTGATGAAAAACAACAGGAAAAACTCAACCGCTATCAGGACCTCAAGATTGAACTTCAAAGAGCTACTTCCGCCCTTCCTTTCGCCTTCCCCGATCTTCTTGAGCCCTTTAGCATTCCGTTCCGTAGTTTCTCAGACAAAGGGTTATCTACACTGTGAGACCTTAGTCACAACAAACCTCCATCCAAGGTTAGTGAGTCAGTCCATTTCTTTTCCCATTTCAAATCCACTTTCTAATTAATGTCAGGATTTACACATTATTTGTTGTAATCAAGGTAATCTGGAGGGCTATTCTTCTGTTAAACTTCGTAAAACTTTAAATAGTACCCCACCAATTCTTTGCTTTTCTTAGCCTCTTTTTCCTCCAAGTGAATCCAAGTTTAGTTAAATCATGTCCTTTCTTTTCTTTTCTTTTGTTTTATTTCTTTCGTTGGTCATCAAATTAATTCATGACATTCACACCGTCTGGGAGCCCCCGTCAGCCGGACCCGTTCCCCTCGGAAACTTCTCCTGAAGGTCGAATCAACAGCGTGTCTTGGGATCCCTCCCTTTTTCCTCCTTCGAGCTCTCAATATTCTTTCATTAATCTTAAATAAAGATATTCATTACTCACAGTTTCCTTCTCGACTGTATACATTTTGTTCCTTGACGCGATTAAAAAGTGAGCTTGGCTTGCAGTTATTGCCGGCACAATGCCTGCTGCTGTTATCTTGATCCACGCTCCCTCGGCTACCGGACCCGTTCACCCCAATTAAATTTCAGGGTTCGGATCGACGGTGCTTTCCAGGCCTTGAGTCCCTTCTCATATCAATCCATGAGAAGAGGGGAGCCAGAGCTCTACCCGATCGTCTGATAACGGAGGCTTGCTGAGAGCTCTCAGCAAGTCCGTCCTGCCGCCATGAAGCTCCACCAGAAGGCCGTGCCAAAAGATTTCAGCCGGCATTTGGAAACAATAGACATTGACAAAATTACGATCTGCCAACTGCAAAAGGCCACCCTGCTGGGATCTGCGTGCATCATCCGAAAATACATCACACAGTCCTAGATACTTGGGAAGTGTTCGACTCGTGATTTTGTGATATGAAATCCAGCATATCTATCTTTTTTGCTGTGTCATAATAAAATATATTTATATACCACTCTATCTCCCCGAAGGGACTCAGGGCAGTTTCCAAAGAGTACAAATACAAATACAAAACAACATACAATAAAATATAACAAAAATACATCATAGATAAAATACAGCAATTTCAGTTAAAAAAACAATTGCAGTGACAGCCTTCGATCAAGGGGTGGGAAACATTAGTCAGGGCAAGGCTGGCCTTAATCCATTTTAAGGGTAGATGAGAACTTATATACCTATCTTAGGGGCAGGTGATGAGCAGTATACCACAATCTGATTAACGTGAAAACTAATCTTGATCAAAAACCAGCCTTAGAGGCCACCACCACCTCTCCTCTCCCACTTTCCCCCCACAAAACATGGAAGTTGGAGGGGCTGCTGCTCACCCCCTTTCTCCCTTTTCCAGCTCATGTCCATCTTTGCCTGGTCCTCTGAGAAGGCTTCCCTTAGAATGCTTTGTCCCTTTGAAAGGCTCCTTATTGGTGGGTAGGCCCTTTGACTCCTAGAGTATCTCCCTGCTGATGCTGTAACCCTCTTCCATTTATCATCTCTCCCTCTGAAGTAGCCTTTCTTTCTATATACTGCCCTCTAGTGATTGCATCTTAGCCGGCCGCATGAAGCTCATGGGCCACTAATTCAAGTCATTTAAAAAATGAAGGGTACATAACAAAAGTGGTGGATTTTTTTTTTAGTTTAAACCCTGCCAGCATTTAAACTTGGACAATGAAGGGTATATGTACCAAGTTTGGTCCAGCTCTATCAAGCTGTGTAGAAGCATTAAAAGTACATACATACATACAATTTTTCATTTATATAAATATCATGAATGTTCATTGACAAATGGACATGAAATACCATTGTTATTTGATGGTGCTAGCTAAATTAATCCCCTGGATCACCATAAGGAATAACTTAATTTTGTGAATTGCTGTCAATTCAACTACAACTTATGATAACTCTATGAATGAAAGACCATAAGATTTGTAGATTCAACGATTCATCTTTCTTTTATTTTATTTTAGTGAGTTCTTTCTTCTCGTGCTATGGCCAAAAGAATAACCAAATCATAGAAACACTATTTCAGACCCCACCTTTTTAATGACAAACATACACATAGAGGACACAGTTAAAGTCTTGACTTAAGACAATTTAAATTCCCCCAAAAGGAAAGAGTCAAACTGAATAATATTTGTCCTGGAGGTTTACTTGTGTCAGGCTGGTACGTTGGGACCAGTTGATAGTGCTGGTCTCAGGGAATAAATTGGAATTTGTTATGATGAGGTAAAGCATCTGCATATGCTGCTGATAGCTACATCTATGGTCAAGTATTTGGCTTACGTTAGAAAAAGCACACATTGATTAAAAAAATTAAGGTAGTAGGCATTTTTTAAATTTCTGGAATAACACTGGATGGGCTTAATCCTTGAATAGAAAGACAAAAATATATATACTTTTAAAGGCATTTTAAACTACTTTTAATTTTAGGCAAACATTGCAAACGGTACCTTGGATAATGGCAATAAAGCATAAGTTCACGTTAGTACAGGTTGAGCATACTTTTTCTGGAATTCCAAAATCTGAAATACCCCAAAATTGTCTGCTTGTATAGCTAAGAGAATCATAGAGTTGGAAGAGACCTCATGGGCCATCCAGTCTACACCCCCTCCCCCCCGGCCAAGAAACAGGAAAACTACATTCAAAGCACCCCTGATAGATGGCCAGCCAGCCTCTGCTTAAAAGCCTCCAAAGAAGGAGCCTCCACCACACTCCGGGGGAGAGAGTTCCACTGCCGAACAGCCCTCACAGTGAGGAAGTTCTTCCTAATGTTCAAGTGGAATCTCCTTTCCTGTAGTTTGAAGCTGTTGTTTCATGTCCTAGTCTCCAGGGCAGCAGAAAACAAGAAACACTTTTGTTTTCTGATGGTCTAATATACATAAACTTTGTTTTATTGTATAAAATTACTTTCAGGCTATGTACATAAGGTATATATGATATTGTGTTTAGACTTGGGTTTCATCTTCTAGATATGGCATTATGAACGCTATGCAAATAAAAGCCCCCCCCCCCCCCAACGCCACACTGCTAAAGTCTGGAATCCAAAACACTTCTGATTCCAAGTACAGTAGAGTCTCACTTATCCAACATAAACGGGCCAGCAGAATGTTGGATAAGCGAATATGTTGGATAATAAGGAGGGATTAAGGAAAAGCCTATTAAACATTAAATGAGGTTATTATTTTACAAATTAAGCACCAAAACATCATGTTATACAACAAATTTGACAGAAAAAGTAGTTCAATGCGCAGTAATGCTATGTAGTAATTACTGTATTTACAAATTTAGCACCAAAATATCATGATGTATTGAAAATATTGACTACAAAAATGTGTTGGATAATCCAGAATGTTGGATAAGTGAGTGTTGGATAAGTGAGACTCTACTGTATAATGAATGCTCAATCCATAACTGTGGAGGTACAATCATAGCACTGGCTTATTGTAATCAGACTGCAACAAATTGCAGTCTTAATTTCTTTATAAATTAATTGTACATTAAAGTTCTACTAAACAAGATGTGACAATTGGGATTCATTTAAACACTTTAAAATAGCCCTACAAATTTTAACAGCAATGAAGACCAAAGAAATACAAATAGAAATAGTTGTAGTGAAATAATATACTCTTTTTATGCTATTTTACAAAATCATTTAATGCTATTTCTTCATTTCCTGATGACATTTTTATGGAGAATTTCTCCTTTAAAAGGAATCACAAAAAGGTAGAAAATTTTAATTGTGTGCAGTATACTTTTAAAAAGATTACTTATAGCTATTTGCTGTGCACAGCACAAAGCTGTATCAATTTCCTGCCCTTAATATCCACTTTTGAAATAAACAAATTGGTGAAATTTTTCACAAAAGCAATCAACTTTTTGTATAGACAGAAAAATGCACCTCCTATAATAAGAGAGTGTGTAAGAAAGATACTGTATGAAAGAGATTCTTGATGGAAAAACACAATGATTATAGAATGATAATGCTTATGAGAATAAAAACACTGAATAAAGATAGAACATGAACAAAGATGCATCTTGGTGCTACTCGTTAAGCTTTGCTAACATGCAAAATCTACTGGAAATGAATGTAGACTGTTCAGGGAGTTGTTCTGATGACCATACGGCATTGAATGACATATCTGCAGAATAAATACACATTTATAAAGAAGTAGCCTTAACTTTGGCCTTTAGTTATAAACTGCGGAAAGAAGGCATATGGTTGTGCAGTCTGTGTGGTCAGCCCAAACCATCACCCACACAGTGGCTCCACAAAAGAAGAAAAAATGATGGGCAAAGTACATTGGATCCTTTTCAGAATGTGAAATATAGTATTTAAGATATTTTTCTCAGAAGTATGTCCTACTGTTTTTGATGGAAGCAACTGTTGTGTGCTGCTATTTAGGAGCAATCCCCAGGAGGTCTCGGTGCTAACAGGCTCTGTTCAAGGAACCAGATAATTGAGGGCCTGGTTGAGTTTCCCAATATTAGATGTTGCTCTGTTTTTTAATAAGTGACTATTAGTGAAGATATCTGTATTTTCCCTCATAATCTGGAACGAAAGTATGGAATTAAATCCAGTCACATCTTTGCTGATTTGACTGATACAACAATTATGGAAAATGTATTCTCAATAAAATGCCAGTCACAAACAAACTGGGAACTAAGGACACAGTCATCTCCAAAGAAAAGGATAAATACCATCCCAGTTTAAGCAATAGTCCAAAAAGGAAGCCAACGCTTCCACAGTCCCAAAGCCATAATCTTCATGGAAGTGGCAAGGGCATCCTTCCTATATCAAAGTGACAATAACTACATGTACTGCTCTTGTTCATATTCAAAATTAATTTTTCAGGTAATGTTGTGGGAAGCTGAGAAGACACCATGGGGAAAAGGGTCAAGTTTGTGGGGAGCTGCTCCCCTATCCTGCCACTACAAATGACAGATGTCAGAGGAGACCTGTCTCTTCCCCGAGGCCTCCTCTTTAGTTGCTTGTCAAAGAACTTTGAGAGCACTGCTTGTCTGCTGTCATTGGGGCCTGTCTTTTGTTATATCCCTTTGCTGGAACCACTCTTTGTGAAAGGTTGAATAATGTGCATAAGGCCATATGGTAAGTGGAAGACTAAGACAAGGAAGAGACATGCACAATGGTAAATATACATTTAAACAAATGTGTTTCTTGTGCAACAAGGTAGAAATAGTCTGGTCCAACAGAGTTTAAAATGGTACTGCTGTGCAACAACACATTTTATAGTAACATGCGGCAGTTTGTTAAATGATAATCATAAAAATGGAACATAGATAAAATCCCATATGTGCTAATATGATTCTAGGTTCAGAGGTTTTGAGAAATCAGTACATACACAAAAGTATCCCCTTTCATTCCTCATAAAAACAAGACAGTAATCCTAAACATGTGGTCACGGCATGTGAAACTATTGGTAGTCTTCAGTAGGAATTGAATCTATATATTTTAGTTGTTATGTGCTTTCAACGCATTTTCAACACTATTATATGTGATCTTTTTGGCAAAATTTGTTTAGAGATGGAGTTGGCATTGCCTTCCTCTGAGACTGATAGTATGCAGAGGGAGTCGGGAAGACAGTTCCATCTTGTCTTCTTTGGCATCAGCTGGAGGCCCCTCTCCCATCACCAACTGATGCTCTGGGGCCAGAGCAGAGTCGGGAAGACAGTTCCATCTTGTCTCCTTTGGCATCAGCTGGAGGCCCAGCTCCCATCATCAAGTGATGCTCTGGGGCCAGAGCAGAGAGAGTCGGGAAGACAGTTCCATCTTGTCTCCTTTGGCATCAGCTGGAGGCCCCTCTCCCATCACCAACTGATGCTCTGGGGCCAGAGCAGAGAGAGTCGGGAAGACAGTTCCAGCTTGTCTCCTTTGGCATCAGCTGGAGGCCCCTCTCCCATCACCAACTGAAGATCTGGGGCCAGAGCAGAGGGAGTCGGGAAGACAGTTCCATCTTGTCTACTTTGGCATCAGCTGGAGGCCCCTCTCCCATCACCAACTGATGATCTGGGGCCAGAGCAGAGGGAGTCAGGAAGACTCCCATCTTGTCTCCTTTGGCATCAGCTGGAGGCCCCTCTCCCATCACCAACTGATGCTCTGGGGCCAGAGCAGAGGGAGTCGGGAAGACAGTTCCATCTTGTCTCCTTTGGCATCGGCTTGAGGCCCCTCTCCCATCACCAACTGATGCTCTGGGGCCCGAGCAGAGAGAGTCGGGAAGACATTTCCATTTTGTCTCCTATGGCATCAGCTGGAGGCCCCTCTCCCATCACCAACTGATGCTCTGGGGCCAGATCAGAGAGAGTTGGGAAGACAGTTCCTTCTTGTCTCCTTTAGCATCAGCTGGAGGCCCCTCTCCCATCACCAACTGATGCTTTGGGGCCAGAGCAGAGGGAGTTGGGAAGACAGTTCCATCTTGTCTCCTTTGGCATCAGCTGGAGGCCCCTCCCTCTAGTAACATGCTATGCTAGTTATATATGTGTGTATATATATAGATATTTATGTGTGTGTGTATGTATAATTGGCATAGCATGTTACTATGCTTATATGTATGTGTGTGTGTGTGTGTGTGTATATATAGTATATAATATAAAACTTAATTTATAATATTATATAATAATATAATATATTGTATATACATATAATATTGATAATATTATAATGTATTACAATATAATACTGATAATACAATTTAATATTAATTATATTATATATTAAATGTAATATTACTAATAATAGTACAATATAGTAATTTAATGCTAATATTGTACTATGCTAATAATATAATGTATTGTATGTGAATGTAATTTGTAAGCCGCTCTGAGTCCCCTTTGGAGTGAGAAGGGCGGCATATAAATGTAGCAAATAAATAAATAAATATGCAACTTGTTCAAAATCGCCCAGTGAGTTTCCAAGACCAAGATTGGATTCAACCCTGTTCTGATAGGGTGCTTCTACACTGAGACTATAATCCAGTTTGGAAGTGGATTAAACCAAATTGGATTTGTTACAAGGTAATTAGATTGACAGGCATAGATCTGGTTTGAGTCCAGGAAGGCGATTACATTGAACACAGAACCTGACCTCAAACCATTTTGCAGAGGTAAAGTGATAGTCAAGAGTGGAGGTACTCAATTGTCCTTCCCAGGGGGTCAATTAGCCCCCTACTGCCCAGCTATGACATTGGGGTGTTTTTCAACACTCCCCCCCCCCGATACTTCACTGAGCTTCAACAGGGGCAGGTGTCTACAATGTGCTCCACATTTTGCGAAGCTGATTTCACCTGGATCTGGGATACACAAGGATCAACTGTAGTCCACTTTTGGCAACTTGGACATTCTTGGGAGTTGAGGCACATTGCAGTGTGCATTGGCCACGTGCATTCTTCATTGCTGGTTTTTAGTTTTGCAAGTTACAGCAAGAGTGTTTTCATGAAGGCAGAAACCTGCCCTCCTCCCCACACAGAGGTCATGAAATAACAGAGACAACAAATGTAAAAGAACGTCATAAAATTCCACTTCTTCATGGTAGCCATAAAGTCTCTTCCCTTGAGATTTGTCCCGACCCAGTCTAGTGAAGCCAAAAACCCTGTATTTTGCCAGAGGCCAAAATGTTCCATGTCCAGTCAAAAGTCTCACCTCCTTAACACTCTCTCATCTGTCCCAGTTCAGAATTTCACACTTAAAGCCACTTAACCACTTGGCACTGCCTGAATGCATTCCCATTAAGAGAACATTTTACAAATGTTGTCCGATTAAGCGGGAGTGTTGCTATTCATTATCGTAAGGGATAAATCAGATTCCTGGGAAATGTGCCAATAAAACAGTTTGCACTGTACTTACATATTTGACTCTTGATAGATCTGGTGAAAATGTCCTCATGTTGGTATAATAAAATCCCATTATCAGTTTAAAAGCAGAAACCTGAATTCATTTGTCAAAAAGATAGCAGGTTCAAACACCAGTTGCCTTTTCAAGAGAACAGACCTACGACTATGACAGGATGAAATCCACTTACCATCAAAGGAGAAGTATGACACATGGCAAACATGTTTTTGGTGTAATTGCTGTTCACAATTCAGATGGTAAACTGTGCCATTTCAAATCATCATATTCATATCAAAATATATCTTTAAACTCTTAAACAGAAGTTGTTGTTTTTTAAAATCCTATGATCCCACATTTTTCTTTATTACATTATTCTCTTTGTTGTTGTTTATTCTTTCAGTGGCTTCCAACTCTTCATGTCCTCATGGACCAGCCCAAGCCAGAGCTCCCTGTTGGCCAGCGCCACCCTCAACTCCTTCAAGGTCAAGCCAGTCACTTCAAGGATAACATCCATCCATCTTGCCCTTGGCCGATCCCTTTTCCTTTTTCCTTCCATTTTCCCCAGCATCATTCTCTTCTCCAAGCTTTCCTGTCTTCTCATGATGTAGCCAAAGTACTTCATCTTTGCCTCCAATATCCTTCCCTGCAGTGAGCAGTCGGGCATTATTTCCTGGAGTATGGACTGGTTGGATCTTCTCATGGTCCAAGGCACTCTCAGAATTTGCCTCCAACACCATAGTTCAAAAGTGTCTATTTTCCTTTGCTCAGGTTTCCTTATGGTCCAGCTTTCACATCCCTAGGTTAGTACAGGGAATACCAGAGCTTTAACTATGCGAACCTTAGTTACCAGTATGAGATCTCTACTCTTCACTATTTTATTGAGATTGCTCAGTGCTCTCCTCCCAAGAAGTAAACGTCTTCTAATTTCCTGGCTGCAGTCTGTGTCTGCAGTAATCTTTGCACCTAGAAATGTAAAGTCTGTCACTGCTTCCACGTTTTCTTCTTCTAGTTGCCAGTTATCAATCAATCTGGTTGCCATAATCTTGGGGTTTTTTTATGTTTAACTGCAACCCAGCTTTTGCACTTTCTTCTTTCACCTTGGTTATAAAGTTCATCAGCTCCTCCTCACTTTCAGCCATCAAAGTGGTATCATCTGCATATCTAAGGTTGTTAATGTCTCTTATCCCCACACATATTTAGGTATTGGTGTTGTTAACTGCCAACAAGCTATCTTCAACTAATGACAGCCCTATGAAGGAGAGGCCCCCAAATCATCCTATTGTTAACAGTCCTGCTCAGATCTGACAGACTAAGGGCTGTGGCTTCCTTGGTATCTGGAATACCTAATGGCCTAAACCAAGATTCCTGGGCAGAACAACTAACTAGGTATCTTCACATCTGTGGATTACAAATTACTTCCTTAGGCCAGAATAGGGAGGCTTAAAGAAGGACAGTAACCCAAAGGATCTATTGAAGCCCAGAAAGACAGAGCCACCCTGTCAAACACAGGATCTCTGAAGTGGTCAGGACGTTTTAAACGTAATTTCCAGCAGGCGTTATACCTAAAAGCAGATATGCCAAGACACCTAAGAATCGCGTTTACCAGGGCAAGATTCGAACAAAGGGAGTCCATGGAGAGATATGGCAGATTCAACCATATCCCATATGAAAAATGATTATGTATTTGTGGCGCCCCTGAAGTCGAAAATTTGAACCACACTTTGTAACTTATTCGAAAAAGAAAGGAAACAATACTTACGGCCTTTTATTTATAATAAAACAAGCTGGGACATAGAGGCCAAAACTACATTTTTATTGGCAGGTTATAACCCCATTGTGACAACAAAAGTGGCCCTGTATTTGCTTAAAGCTGCTAAAAGGAGATTGGAGTACATAGATCAGATTGGGATGCAGTGTAGGGGAGATGAGGATATTTGATTCATACATCTATGGCTAAGCTACATTGGCATCAAGCTGGATAATACCTGTATATTTGTATTTTATTTTAAGTGAGCCAGATGTATGTTGTATTTTATGTTTGTATTGTCTGTGCTTGATAAGGCCAACTGGCTAATCAATAAATTGTTGTTGTTGTTGTATCTGGAATGCAGTCTTCCACCTTTTCTACTGCCTTCTACCTTATGGATTATTATGGATTTTTTTAGTGAGTCATGTCTTCTCACGATATGGCCAAAGTGCAATAGTTTCAGGAGAGTTTTGACTTAATTTGTTCTAGAACCCAATTATAGTCAGCTATCATTTCAATGGATTCTATATCCATGAATTGAACCGTCCATGGTTTGTAAGTATTTTTTTTATTCAGATAGCAAACCTTGATTTTGTCAATTTATATAAAGGACACCTCTGTACACACACACCATTGTATATAATGAGGTCTGAGCATCCATGGATGTTGGTATCAATGTAGGACCCTGGAATTAAATTCCAGTAGATACCAAGGACCAACTGTACTTACTACTAAAAAATAGATGGCATTACTGCTCAGTGTATATTCACAGGCACTAGCACCAGATTAAGGGGATGGTGTAGATCAGGGGTCCCCAAACTACAGCCCACGGACCACATGCGGCCCATCTGAGCCATTTATTCGGCCCCTACATGGACATTTCTCTCCTCCCTCGCCCTGCATGCACCTTTCCCGCTGCTGCTGCTGAGGAAGGTGCGCATGGGGCAAGGAAAAGGCGTGCACCTTTCCTCCCTTTCCCCATGGGCAGCTTTCCCACTGCTGCCACCGAGGAAGGCAGCAGGAAAGATGAGTGCTGGGCAAGAGAGGAAAGGTGCACGCCTTTTCCTCGCCCCACACGTGCCTTTCCCGCTGCTGAGGAGACAAGCAGGGAGACAGGTAGGGAGACAAAGCAAGACAAGCAGGGAGTCCGCATGTGCCTCTCTCCCTCCTCAGTCATTTCAATGTGAATGACTGAAAGAATACTCTGCAGCCCTGTTGTGGATTCATTTTTCTTGAAGGCTAGCAATCTCTTCCAACCGTGATTATTACAGTATTGTTGTTGTTGTTGTTGTTGTTAGTCAGGGGTGCTTTATGTTTTGGTGCCCAAAGGCAGAAGGGGAGTTGGACTAGATGGCCGAAGGAGTCTCTTCCAACCATGTTTATTACAGTGTTGTTGTTGTTGTTATTGTTATTATTGTTATTATTATTATTATTATTATTATTATTATTGGATGGCTATCTGTCAGGGGTGCTTTGATTATGGTGTGGTGCACAAAAATAGAAGGGGGTTGGAGTAGATGGCCCAAGGGATTTCTTCCAACGTTCTTTATTATTTTGATGATTATGATTATGATGATGATGAACATTGAGGCTGTATTTGTTCCTTTTTTGTTTGTTTTTTTACTTCAAAATAAGATATATGCAGTGTGCATAGGAATTTGTTCATAGTTTTTATTTTAAAAAACGAATCCGGCCCTCCAGTTGTCTGAGGGACTGTGAACTGGCCCGCTGTTTAAAAAGTTTGGGGACCCCTGGTGTAGATGAAGCCTAGATCAAAGTGCTTTACATACAATAGTTAATATTAAGACAGGAACTATTTATCCTCCAAGTAATACCTTATTTCCCCCTCTAATTAGGCATTACATAGAGGGGGAAAGTAGTACCCTGTCTTACTATTTACTGATATACCATCATCTGTTGCTCTGTCATCTTTGAATTGCCTCCATTAATATTCTAAAAAGCAGAGGATGACAAAAAGTGTTCTTATGAGTACTATCAAACTATTGGTTGTAATAATGTTGATGAATATCTATGAATAATACCAGTGGCATAAACTAACCACCCAATTATTAGTTTTGAAAGCAAATATTTCATAACTTTAGAAAATAAACATTACCTGCCAACCACTCAGTTTTATCAGTAAAGAAACAAAAAAATCACCAGCAGCATATTGCCTTGAATGTAAAGAAGTGCTGTTTACAGACCTTCATTACCTTCTTGTAAAGAATCTGGACGCTGTGGCCTAAATAATGATCACTTCTCAGATATAAGAATTGACTTACCAAGTTTCTGTTCATCCAATCCTTTATTTCAATGTAGAAGTTGGATTCAAGCCATTGGGATGTGTCTACACTGTAGAATTAATGCAAGTTGACACCAGTTTAACTACCATGGCTCAATAATATAGAATCATGGCACTTACAGTTTTACAAGTCCTTTTGCCTTCTCCACCGAAGAATGTTCATGCCTCACCAAACTGAAAAGCCTAGGATGCCATGCCATTAAGCTATGACAGTTAAAGTGGTGTCAAACTGCATTAATTCTACAATGTAGATATCACATAGTGGAATGCTTCCAACCCTCCAGGCTTAACTTAGTTGCAGAAACTTGGTTTAAATGTTGTTGTTATTCAAGTTATTTCTGAATAACTGTTTATTTTAACTTATGGTTGTATGTTGTATGTCCATGTGTTAAATGTTTTGATACAGCCAATGGGCTAATCAATAAAACGTGTTGTTGTTGTTGTTGTTGTTGTTGTTGTTACAATGTAGAGATATACTCTATGTTCTCCTTCTGCAATGTTCCAACACTGTGTGTTTACAATGTTTGATAATTGATTTCATTGGTAATAAATAGCTTCATAGGGAGATACTTCTTCCTTTAGTTTATATATCCTTAATCTGGAGTGGGAAAAGGTGTGGAAGGAAACACAGATGGGAAATCAAGCAGAATCAATGTGGTTGAAGGGTTCTTTTAACATTCACCTGAATAGGCACCAAACAATCAAGGAAAAGTAAAAATCATGAGCAGGAAAACAACTACAAATACACATATTCTATCCCAAGAGAGTGCAACTGATGTAATCCAGCAAAGTTAAGCATTTTACGATCCCATGTACTACAATATCTCCCAAGGCGTTCATGATCCTGCATTTCTGGCTAGAGTGAGTGATCCTCGCATGTTTGGATTTAATGCTAACATTAGTAATGAAGAACAATTAAAAATATTATGGAGGTTCTTCAAAAAGTTAGATGTAAAGTGATATTGGAGGAGGATGGCTGCATCTGGAATACAGGGAGGGTGTGCTTTCCATTTATTTAGCATGTCAGGCAATATTCAGAGCAGAAACAGCAGCTGCCATAGGCTTGAACAAAAATTACAGTGCAAACAAAATGCAACACCAAAATGAGTAAGTAATTCTAGGCTATCCAAACTAAATTGCTATGGCTGGCAGGCCTGATAATATGATGCTCTTGAGGGCTGTGTTGCATTGAAATATTTGGTGCCGGGGAATGGGACTTATCAAGGGAATCCGTATTACACTTCAGTGTGCTCTGCAGAAATGGAGAGCCACAGAGCTAACAAAAGGGAAATCAAACAAACATAAGGAAACCTCCCCAGTGCTCATTTTCTGTAAGCCTGCTTTGTCAAAAGGGAACCAGCTATTCACAAAAGGATCTACTTAAATCAAATAGCAAAACAAGGGAGCACTCTGCATTTGCGGGAGGGGGAGAAGACCTAATAATCAAGTTGTCTTTTTAACGAAAATACTTATAAAGACACAAATGAATTTCTGATTAATACCCTCTCTGAATACACCTAGAAGGCACATTACTGGGCTTTCCTTAACTATGTTGGTTAGCATGTTATTTATTTCGATAACTACCCCTTTCCAAAAATGTGATACTATCGGATATGACCACCACCAGACATAGAATAAAGAAATTTGCCAACACAGCTTTGAAGCAGCTAGAATGGTTATAGCAAAATCAATGGAAGGGAGAAAGAGAACTACTCAAGAGAGATTGGAGAGAAGAATGAATAGATTACATACAAATGGCCAAGCTGTCTAACAGACTTCAAGGTAAAAATAATGAAGATTTTATAAATAAATGGCAGCTGGCCTTCACATATCTTGAAAAGAAGAAAAAAGTCGACTTTAAGAATGCTGCAAGGAGAACAATTTAAGGAATCTATTTGGGTAGGTATTATAAGGTATAGGTATCACAGTGAGCAGGGATGGAAGTTCACAGTGGTAGGTTCATAAGTGGAGGGACTGTACTGTATTGACTGTGTTGTCTACTGTGTTTGTTACTGTCTCTGTATGTTGTGTAGTCTGTTTGTAAATATATATCTCTGTTTTTCCCTTTTTTAACTAATAAAATTTTAAATTTAAAAATAAAAATAATAAAAATTATGAATCCTACAAAAAGGCACAAGTGAAGTTCTCTCTCTCTCAAATGACTCCAAAGAAAATCTATTTTACTACACTTTTTGAAAGGGGGAGCACATGCATTAAACTGGATGTTTAATTATAAAGCATTTTACTGCCATGTATAGGGTCAAACCTTCAATTTGTAAGGACTTCACTGAATTAAAACAGTGACAGAGCAAGGATTTTCAAGCTCATCTAATGATATGCCTCGAAAAACTTGCTAGGAAAAATACCTTGATGATCCAACAAAGCAGATGTCATTAAAATGCAAAAAAAAAAAAAAGGATTAGTATTAGTCATGTTTATATCCCATGGTGTTTTCTCACCATGGGTATATTGAACGTAATAAGCAAAGGGGGGATATATCCTCTGGACTGATAAAACTGTAGGCAGAGAGAGTACGTCCATGCAAGGCATTTTTTGTACTGTCACAAGGCCTCATTCAGGGCATTTTATGTAGGAATGCAATCTATGTTGACTTCAATTGTTGACCATCCCATGTTTTCCAGCACTGCTTTCATCTCTTCTTTCATTCTTGTTTAATTAAATTTGTAGTATGACTAAATCCAATGTTACATGTGCATTCATGCAATAGGAATTTCCTTCCCTCCCATTCCTTTCCATAATCTGGTATCGGAATGGGCATGTAGCCTCTGCCACCTACCTAGGAAAGCCTAGGGTTTTTAGATGGGAGTGGGGACAGAAATGTGCACATTTTCTTTGGTGCGCATTTTTCGGATGTCTGAAAGGCCCTTTATTTTATTCCCTCCCTCCCCCCATTTTTACAACTGTGTGGTTTTTTAAAGAAAAATCTGTATTATCGGCTTATTTAGATTCCTTCCACCCTTTTCTCTGACATTTTAGACTGCAGAGGTAATTGTTTTTGCTTGAACTATACATGTGCTTTTCTATATAATATGTAAATGGAAAGCTCCATATAGAAATAGGCAGAGAAAAGCTAAGACTGGACTTCTCTTGAACAACAAATGATTATTCCTCACGCATCCAAAAGGATGCTGTCTGCTGCTATTACTATTCAACCACCCTTTCCTCAGCCTTAACATTTGCTCTGATGAATCTGCCGGCAACATTAAAACGTCTTCACTGTCATGGAGGCCTGATTTCTAGCTTGCAGTGTTGTGCCCTTCCTGTTATTCATAATCTCCTTCTAAGAATTAGGGCTTTCTGAAGCAGGCACATGCTTTCCTTCCCTTTCTGCCACAATTATGCAAATGATGTTCATTTGATGTGGAGAGTTCAGAAGTCTTCCCTGAAGGGATTGCTATTGTGTGAAAATATCTCACCTAACAAAACCTTAGATGGATCACAAATAGTACCTTTTCTTATGATAGGGAAGAAGTGAGTAAAAGAAGAGTTTTTGTTTCATTCTGAGGCCCCATCTACACAGTCATATAATGCAGTTTGAAACTGCATTATACAATCAGTGTAGAGTCATATAATGCAGCTTCATGCAGTTAAACTGTATTATATGAGTCTTCTAAACTGACCATGTAATGCAATTTGAAATTGCATTATATGACAGCGTAGATGAAGCCAGAGAGAGAGCAAGAAACACTTACTTTCAAACTGAATTGACTGTTGTGGTTAGTTACATGATTATGATATGATCCTTGTTTGATTCATATCACTATTTCCATTTTTCAAGACTATTTTCCAGAATCTGAGGTTTCTCTGTCGTCCCAGAAAATGGCTGCCAAAACAAAAGCAAAAGCCAGCAAAGACCTGAAAGAAGGGAGAAGGGGTGCTTTTAAAAGCAAAAATATAGTTGCTCATAAAACACTACTTTCATACCAAAACATGTTTTTGTTCAAATGTCAGCAAAAGTCTGACAATGTCTCCAATGCTGCAGTACTGACAGAAAAATATGAAAACTACCAACTTTTCACAATAATTATTACCTATTTCCTAAACACCCATCTTGCATGCCTCAGACATTTTCCAGATTTTTCAAAACTCCCCAGTGGTTACCACAGTTTCTACATGATTCAACAAGCAAAGGCTGTGTGAATTGTTCCAGTGTTGCTTGTAGTCATCATCACATGTCTCTTGGGTGTTGAAAAAACCTAACATAAAGAATCCCAGATAGGTGAAAATAGTTTTTATGGTCTTCAGCCTTCTCTGCAGAAGAGTGCAATGCTTCACTAAACTGCAACTCCCATGATTCCATAGCATTGAGCCACAGCAGTCAAAGTGGTGTCAAACTGTATTAATTCTTCAGTGTAGTGCCAGCCATAGTGTGGGGCTAGATGCGAGTGCAGCATTTTTCCGAATGAAGCAGAGAGTGTTCGATGACCGGGACATCCGTAGAGATACCAAGGTGCTTGGTTATAAAGCCATTGTCCTTCCAACCCTGCTCTACGCCTGCGAAACGTGGACTGTCTACAGACGTCACACCAAACTCCTGGAGCATTTCCATCAGCGTTGCCTCAGGAAAATCCTGCAAATTTCTTGGGAAGACAGGCGGACAAATGTCAGCGTGTTGGAAGAAGCTAAGACCACCAGCATTGAAGCAATGCTCCTACACCATCAACTCTGCTGGACTGGCCACGTTGTCCGAATGCCCGATCACCGTCTCCCAAAGCAGCTCCTCTACTCCGAACTCAAGAATGGGAAACGTAATGTTGGTGGGCAGGAAAAGAGATTTAAAGATGGGCTTAAAGCCAACCTTAAAAACTGTGGCATAGACACTGAGAACTGGGAAGCCCTGGTCCTTGAGCGCTCTAATTGGAGGTCAGCTGTGACCAGCAGTGCTGCGGAGTTCGAAGAGGCACGAATGGAGGGCTTAAAGGAGAAACATGCCAAGAGGAAGGAGCGAGACTGCCTTCCACCTGGAAACCGATGTCCTCATTGCGGGAGAACATGCAGATCAAGAATAGGTCTCTTCAGTCACCTGCGGACACACCCCCAAGACCCTATAACTGGAGGACCATCATCCTCGACCTACGAGGGATCGCCTAAGTAAAGTAAGTAAGGGGCTAGATGTCACTAGCTACAAGTCATATCCTCTGTTCATTTTCATTATGTTTTATCTTCCTACTGAAATAAAGATCCCAAAGGCCAACTTAAAGAAAGGTGGAGAAAATTAGCACAGTGTCAAGACAAGTGAAACATTAGGAAGTTTATTTAAATGAGTGAGGCTCATGCTAGCAAGGAGCTTGAATCTATCAGCTGTTGCCTTTTGGAAAAGGAAAAAAAAAGGCCCCAGCCCTGTATGGACTTCCCTTTATTGCCATCACTGCAGATCCTCAGAGCATTAAATGTCCTTGCAGAAGATATCATTGTTCACAAGGACTGTCAGGGCTGTTAATTACTCAGGTAGAGTTAGCATACAGCTCATTAAACCATGTCAAAACTTTCAGTCCGACTGTACTGTATCATTCCCTTTAGGGAATCTCCTATCAGTATAATTTGATCGTTAAAAATACATCAATTCATATCATATCTTACACATACTCAGAATGAGAGAAAGAGAGGGGAGAGAGAAAGGGATATTGTTACAAAATGGTTATAATTTTATCCCACATACTGGTGCAGTGAAGTCAAGTACATGTAATTAACATACAGCGGGTATATTTTTGTGGAAGTATATTCTGGTAAGCTGTTTTTACTGCCTGTCACAATGCTGCACAAGAGCAAATTCTGAAATTGTTCAAAATATCAACAATAGAATGGCAGCTTTAAAAGAAATAACAAAAACAAACCACCCATTTAGTCTTTCCCACCATTCATTTGTACTTTAGCACAAATTTTGATGAATTTCTCAATAATCAACCGTGCATAGGATTAGACTGAATTTTTTGGAAATTCACTGCACTGGGAAAGTTCAGTAAAAGGAAATAGATTCACACAGTGACGGGTATATAAAATAAATCACAAAGATCAAATTCCTCAAGCTTCTATACTGCTACTACTCTCCATCTTAGTTCTATGACTACTTTATTGCCTTATGGTCATCACTCTTATTCCTCTGTATCAATGTGGTCCTACAATAGAATTAACTGCAAAGGAAAAACATATCAACAACAATTCATTTCAGCCTAAGCCCCTTCAAAGACATGCAGTTCAACAGTACACATATATGATTCACTTTCCCTATTAACATCAATGGGATTTTAATATATGCAGTGTTGTCTGGATCATACCCTTATGAAGCTGAGGGTTAAATCATACCTTAGTAACATTGTTTTCTACAAGATTATTTACATTCACTAAATGCTATTTAACTGTACTGAGATTCTATTGAAATATATCAAAATCCTGGTGAAACCAGATTATTGAAAGATGTCTTACAACATCTGAAGAGGAAGTCAAGCTCAGGCTGCACCTTTAATGTAAATGTGTTGACTCTGTCAGTTTTGTTTCCCAAACGTCAATAATCTATATCTATATCGTCTATATAAATAATAAAAGTCAATGTTTGTATGCGGGTATGTATGTGTGTATGTATGCGAATATGTGACAGCTTTCTGATTGGCCGACACTATCACAGGTCACTGTGACCACCAGGAACAACGGACCTGGCTCAGACTTGACACGCTTAACCCTCATGACACACTTTATGTCCTGGTGCTGTTTGCGGGACGATGGTTCATGGGTGATGGGATTTGTAGCACTTTCAATCTCTACAATTCCCACAAGCCACTCCGAAGCCCGCCAGTGACAGAACTTGACCAAACTTGGTACACAGAACCACCATGAACCCCTTTCCATCCTGGGGCAGATTGGGGGAGAATGAACCAAGTAGCTTCACTCACTTCTTGCTCTGGGAGTTGTAGTTCACCCTTATACAGACAGCACTGAACTCACCCGACTTCGGATCTGCACCAAACTTGGCACACTGCCTCATCATGCCCAACTGAGCATACAGGCAGGGTTTCGGGGTGATTGTCCTTTGTCTCTGGGAGTTGTAGTTCACCCTTAAACAGACACCATTGAACCCACCCGACTTTGGATCTGGACCAAACTTGGCACACTGCCTCATCATGCTCAACTGAGCATACAGGCAGGGTTTCGGGGTGATTGTCCTTTGGCTCTGGGAGTTGTAGTTCACCCTTCTACAGACAGCACTGAACCCAGCCAACTTCGGATCTGGACCAAACTTGGCACACAAGTTTCTCAAAATACCCGGGCACCGCCGGGTCCCCAAGCTAGTATATAATAAAAGTGAATGTTTGTATGTATGTTTGTTTGTGGGGATGTATGTATCTGTGTACGTGGCAGCTTTCTGATTGGCCGCCACTTACATGGACAACTACGACCGCCTCGAATGACAGATGTGGACCAAACCCGACACACTTATTCCCCATGATACACGTTATGGCCTGGTGCCGTTTGGGGGAGGATGGACAATGGGTGATGGGATTTGTAGTACTTTCAATTGCTTTAGCTCCCACAGATCACTGCCATGCCCTCAAGTGACAGAACTGAACCAAACTTGGCAGACAGAGCTCCCATGACCCCCTTTACGTCCTGCTGCAGTTTGGTGGAGGACACACCAAGGATGATGGGACTTGCAGTACCTTCACTCACTTCCCAACACCACTACAACTGCCAGGAATAACAGAATTGAACCAAACTTGGCACACATAGCCCATATGACACAGTATACACGCTGCTGCAGTTTGGGGTAGGACAGACCAAGGATTATGGGATTTGCAGTACCTTCACACGATTCCCCTCCCACAGACCATTGTGACCCCCCACAAATGACACAACTGGACCAAACTTGGAACAAAGATGCAATGTGGCCCACTTTACACTCTGGTGTGGTGTGGGGATGGATGTACCATGGATGATGGGACTTGCAATACCTTCACTAACTTCCTGAGACTGCTGTGACCCACAAACTTGGCACGCAGAGCACCCATGACCCACTCTATACCCTGGTGAAGTTTGGAAGACGATGGTCCATGGATGATGGGAATTGCAACACCTTCACTCACTTCCTTAGAACATTGCGACCCCCACCGATGCGTGATCAAGACCAAACGTGACACATAGAGCCTCCATGTCCTACTCTACATCTGGGTGCTGTTTGGAGGGGGATGGACCATGGACAATGGGACTTGAAATACTTTCACTGGCTTCCTGAGAGCACTGCGACTCTTACTAACAACGAATCAGTACCAAACTTGGGACACAGAGGCCCCATTACACACTCTACATTCTGATGTGGTTTGGAAGAGTTTGGACCATGGATGATGGGACTTGTAGTAGCTATACTCACTTCCTGAGAGCACTGCAAACCCCACCAATGTCTGATCAATACCAAACTTGACACATATAGTTCCTATGACCTACTTTACATCCTGGCGCTTTTTGGAGGGGGATGGACTATGGATGATGGGACTTCCATATGGGAGTTGTAGTTCACCTGTACCTACTGAACTCCGTTGACCCTGGACCTTGACTAAACTTGGAACACAGGCAAACAATGCATTTCTCTAATGACCCGGGCACCGCCGGGTCCCCAAGCTAGTATACAATAAAAGTACTTCCAATAGATGGCTATCCATCCTCTGTTCAAAAACCTTGAGAGAAGACTCTGGACACAAACCAAGGCTGCTTATTCCACTGTCAAACAGCTCTTACCAGGCATGTAGCCAGGGGGGGCTTGAGGGGCTTGAGGCCCCCCCCCCGAAATTCTCAGGGTGATCCATGATAAGGCCTTACATTTATTATTTAAACTGTTATTTTTATTCATATCATGATTTGATCACCATGTGCAATATATCCCATATGCATGGAGGTATTGGGATAATGATACAAAAGGTTTGCTAGGGCAGATCCTCTCTCACTCAGACTCAGCCCCTGCCTCCCGAACCAAAATCCTGGCTACGGGCCTGGCTCTTACCATTAGGAGGTTCTTCCTAATATTGAATTGGAATTATTTAGTGCTGATTTATTGATATGAAAGTTAGAAATGATGACAGCTATGGTGGCGCAGTGGGTTAAACCACTGAGCTGCTGAACTTGCTGACCAAAAGGTCAGCAGTTCGAATTGGGAGTAGGGGGAGTTCCCACTGTTATCCCCAGCTTCTGCCAACGTAGCAATTCAAAAACATGCAAATGTGAATAGATCAATAGCCAGATCAATAACTCCACTGGAGTGGAGCCAATTACCACTCCAGTGGGAAGGTAATGGTACTCCATGTAGTCATGCTGGCCACACGACCTTGGAGGTGTCTACTGACAATGCCAGGTCATCAGCTTAGAAATGGAGATGAGCACCAACCCCCGAGAGTTGGACATGACTAGACTTAATGTCAAGGGAAAACTTTTACCTTTACCTATGGCTACTTAGGTAATCAGATATATAAAAGGTAATTGGGGGAGGGGAATGTTGTTATGTTTACATTAAAAGTTAAAAACCCTAGCTGGTATGCTGTTAGTGATAGATGGAAGAGTAAGTCCCACTTTACATGTCTGTTTATGCTCACTGCAGAGGGAAGAATTTACTAATGGAACAACTCCTTAAGAAACTGACTTCCTGTTGTCTAATTCCGATAGCTGGATTCCAGTAGTTATGATAGTTGGATACACAATGATGAAAGCATTTTCTATCTAGGACTTCTCAAGGGGCATTTGAGAGAAGGAAAAGCATCAATCTGAATGCAATTTGCAATATAATGAACCACAGGAATAGTTAGACTGTGGAAAACTATCCCAGATTTTTCTGAGAGAAATTAAGGACTAGCTCTTTCATTTTTTTCATTTTCTTCCACTTTTTATTTTTTTGCAATCCTTCCCCACTCCACCCCTACCATGCCCCAAAGCTGAATCAAAAGAAAATCCCATGCATACATCTATCCACAGAATAAAGAAAATAAACATCACAAGCTGCTACACAATACATTGCCATGTAAGAAGAAGAAAAACATGTTAGGCCAGTTTAAAAATGCTCTGATAACTGCCATTGAAATGTCATTATCTTGGCTTTACACTGGACTTCATTAATTTATTTGTTTGCTTTTGTATGTGCTGAAGCCCATAATCATTTTTCTCTTTTAGAATCCAGCAGAGGAAACCTTATCCCTTGTGAAAACCATCTCCTAAAACATTGTGCATTGATAGAAAAGATGCAACCTACAGATCTCTCACAGCTGACCTTCAAAAATATAAACTTGAGCTAAAATATTAAACATGCATGTCTTTCCTCCTCAGAAGAAGTGGTGGAAAGTCATACACCATCCGTAAAAATGACCTGTAAGTGTTCTCTGTTTTTTCTCCGACAGGAGCCGTTCGTGTGGAGAGCAATGAACCAGATCAACCATGTGATTCAAGCTGTCTCTCCAGCTTCATGGTGAAAGAAAGGATAAACTATAAAAACTACCCTCCTACAGCTCTTAGTTTTGCTTCCCACACTTTAACATTCCCTGTCACCCCTGGCGCTGTTACTGACCCATGTTAAGCTAAACGAAAGGATGATAAGTTTGCTGCCTTTACCCTTGTCCTAAGGGGCTGCACATTATCCTATCAAGCATCAGAAGCCATTTCAGTGGGATATTTGTCAACTTATGCCATCCTTTTGCAGTTGAAATGAAATGGGCAGCGAATTAAAAAATGTCACTCTCTACAGGAAATGGATGAAAGCTTTTGTTCCCTGTAATAAATTGGTGCTGTGGTCTGATAACACTATTTTGGGTATTATGTTTGACAGGGTTACTATTTCCAGTTCATTTAGGAAACAGCATAGAAAAAAGTTTTTAATATATGTCTTTTTAATAATAGTGATTTATTTTTAAAAGAAATGATATATAGAAGTAATAGCTAGTATAAGATTAGCAGATCTGGGACAATTGCAAGTTTCATGTTGACATTGATTAATTGGCAGTACAGAAGCCATCGGTTTTAAATAAAATAAAATAACATATCATAGAGATGAAAGTTGGAGCCTTCCTTCCTTCCTTCCTTCCTTCCTGTTATTATCCATTCATTATTTGTTTGTATTGTTCCCACCTATTTTATAACACAATATGGACTTCTAGCATGACATGATATATATACCTTGAGCTGAGGTCATGGAAAGGAATCATAAGTCACTTCCTTAAAGGAATGCTTCAGAGCATTTTTTTTAATTCAAGAGCAGTAAACAAAGGTCAGAAGAAGACAGATTCCTAGGTTTCAGAATAAAGTTTGTGAATTTATATTCTGCAAGAATTATAGCAGTATTGCCGTTATTTCTGTTTTATTTTATTGCTAAAATGTTATAAAAAGTAGCTATTCAGCCAAGTGCATTGAAGTTTTGACAAGACAACACTGAACTGAAAATGATTCCATTTCAAAATGTACCAGTAGATATTCTGTTATTATTAGCCATGAAATCCAGTGGTTCAAACTCTGACATGAGCAGAATACTTTCAATGCAATGCGCTTCATGTGTTTATATTAAATCTAGTGTATTTGACATTCAGCGTAGGTCATTTTTAACATCCCTGTCCTCTACAACAATATAATTTTCAGTAATAATTCAAAAATGAAATAAATCATAATGGCAAGAAAAGCAATGCAGATGGTGGAAATTCCCTTTAAAGTCTCAATCATGTAAGATCCGACAATAGAGTAAAACAGTTAGAGCACTGATTCTCTAGAGCAGGCATGCACATACTTCAGCCCTCCAGGTGTTTTGAACTTCAACTCCCACAATTCCTGGATTTTTTTAAAAAAAATTAATGGTTTAATAAAATTAATAAAACCAAAAGAAGTATTTTTTTTAATTTGCCCATAGTGACAGAACATGAATAGGGCATCATTCCTGCAACGTTTCAGAAAGATCCAGTCATGCACTGATTTTTAGGAATTTTTTTTAAAAAAATATCTCTCTCCTACTGAGAGGAGGGGACAACGGGACAACTTGCAAGACAAAAACGGAATTCTGGGACTTGAAGTCCATGACAATGGAGAGGAAAACCAGCCAGTGACTGGCTGAGGAAAAACATGTGAAGTAGCAAATATGGGGGGGGGGGGGGGGGAACAGTCAGAATGTAAATGAACTTAACAAACTGATGTCAGCAGAGGCTCCTGCAATGACCAGAAGCTCTCATGGAGCTCCATGGCCAGCTAGGAGTGGTGGTGATATGGCCATGAGTCACTTAGCACAAGAAAGGGTGCTGGTGCTAGTGGCACATCCAGACAACGGATCGGGCAAGCTTTCAATGTAGCACTCACCATGTCTTGATAAATAAAATTAGAATACAATAACTAAACAACAGGAAAGCTTTGGCCTGATTGTCTCAAAGACTACTGAACTAGCTGAGTTGGTGGAAAACATTCTACCAAAGTGTGTGTGTGGTGGGCATGCCCAGTAGTATATAGGGGCTACACAAGATGTATTTACCAACAATATGAACAAGAAAATTTTGTTCATGCCAATAAACCAACAACTTTATTTGGATAGAACTGGAAAGGCAGAAAGGGCTTTTTTCAATCAGAAATAATGACATAAACTGAAAGCATACATTATGTACTGGTGAAAATTGATGTAATATAGAGTAGGACAAAAGCAAACTGATACACACACATATATAATTTGCTCACATGTAGATATAGTGGCTTTATAAAATAATTGTACATGATGGATAGCTGACAGGATTATTTTAATTTGTGCATTCAGTTTAAACCATCCAGATTCTAGAAACATGTGTTTGGATTTCACATCAGAAAAAAATATATAACAGAGCTTCCACTCCTCCTCATACATAGTAATGAAATCATTTTTTAATATCACTAATACAATTTTTTAAAATCTGTACCAAAACTTTCTCAGGTTAGATTGCTCCAACAGATCAATCCCCTTTGAGATCAGACATGAAAATGTAAGCACTCATTTTTTAAATCAGCAGACTCCTTATTAGCGAAAGAGTCACGTCCTCCCATGTCTGGGGGGTCTCGGTGGTTTGGTAAATGTCTACCTTTTATGTGGATGATCCTGTTCCTAACTCAGCAAGAGAAGGATGATTCTGCAGTCTGAAGCATTGCATCAAGTTCTCTTACCACCTAAGTGCTGCCCCCTCCACCCCCATCACCCATTACATACCACTTCCAGCAATGCCATACAGAGGAAAAATAAGTGGCAGCAGAAATGCATGTTCCTCAACATTTCCAGAGTATGAGGGTATCAAAAACACACGCAGAGAAAAAAAAAGCAGCACCCACATTCTCCCCGCCACAAACACACAAACACATGCATACATAGAAAGAGGAGGAAGGATGTGGAGTGATCACAGGTGAACTCAGGTAACAGAAAGACTGAAGAAACAGAAAAGCTGCAAATCCACCACCTAAGGTGATTTGCTTCACTCAGCCTTACAGCAGAGGCAGCCCTAGTGGCCAGCAACCTTCTGTGGTAGTTCACTACAACAACTATTGAATAAAATACAGTCCCCTCAATCAATATACACAGTTTCATTTATCCATGGTTTCACTTATTCAGGGGATCTTATACAAGGCATAATCCCTTTTTGGCATCTCTATCATTCATTCCATTGAAAATGATAGGATTTGCAGTTTCACATATTCACACTAAGTCAAGGGTCCGATATAGGCATCTGTGCAGAAAATGATGTTTTACACACCACTATTTGTGAATTTTGCAAAGACTAAGTCCTGAGTTACAAAAATTTCTTAGCAAGAAAGATTAATTTTTGCATATGCAGAAATAACAACCTTTGTTGCAGAAAATGCTGTTTCCTGTGCAAAAAAGTGCAGATTTTACACAAATAAGTTCTATACTGTGACAATTCAGAATTCTTATGAGGGTTTCCCAACATACAAGACACAAGTCTCCAAACCATTGTGTGATTTATTTATTTTTTATTTCCATCTCTAAAAGCATTTCCAGCTATGCTGCCTGACTCCGCAGGGTGGGGGGTGAGACCCCATCTACACTGCCATATAAAATCCAGATTATCTGGTTTGAACTGAATAATATGGTGGTGTAAACTAAAATAATCCAGTTCAAAGCAGACAAGTCTATTTTATATGGTAGTGTAGATGGGGTCTGAGAAACCATCCAGAAATGTGTTTGTTTGGTGGTACAAAAGGATACAGTATAGAAGGAAATGAGATTTAAACCTACCCTTTACAATTGGTATGGTAAAATGTTGAGAGTTGTTTATAAACCTTTAATAAATATCATAAGCAAGCACATAAAGATATGAAAAAGCCTATGGTAACAGACACTGTCATTACTTCTAACATCCTGTAAAGTTTCCATCTCTGCCAAAACTCTTTCACATCATGTCATATTAAGAGCTTCACTGTCAATCACCATTCCCCTTGCTGGTGCAATGATAACATTTTAATTTTCCTACAGCTACCAATGGAGAATGTCACTTGACTCATACATGAATTACCTTAGAGAGATTCTTCCCCTTTTATGAAAGAGGAGGTCCTGTTATATTGGGAAATAACTAGTTCTTTAAAGCCAAGTTTTATATGAACATAATATTCAGTAAAACCTTAACATCAGAGTGGAAGGGGAAGTTAAAACTGGCAGAAAACTTTATTACTTTCTTATAAAACTATAGACTTCTTTATAGTCTTTCTTTTCAGGAAAAGACAACTGAATTTAGCAGGTTTGTGCTGATTCTTGGGCCATTATCAAGACAGTCCAGGAGTGCATCTACTATGCTGAGGCAGCCCGCATCTCAGCTCCTCTGTGTCACTGCTGCCACTTCTAGCTAGTCACAAAGCTCCATCCAAGCTCCTGGCCATCATGAGTGCTTCTGCTGATGACAAGAAGGAAAGGGCTATTCACCTCATTGCTAGTTGTGCAGACGCCCCATTGTGACACCAGAAGAGATGCCTGTGGCAGCCTAATACTCAAATGTGACTGGGCACAAAGAAACCTTGATGGTGTGGTGTCTCAAAGGCACCAGATGCCATGCATTTGGGGACTTGTGTAGACAAACCCTGAATCTGTCCTAACCATATTACATACTTTTTTCATCCACTTCAGTTACTAGCAAAATATTTGTCTACCTTACTATATGCTGTTGGTTTGATTTCTCACACTTCCCTACATAATCTAAAGAGGGAATCTAATCAGTAGGTGAAAGAAATCGAAAGCAGATGTGATACATTATTCTCTCATATTGTACTCCCCAAAACAGAAATGTGGTTTTTTAGACAATGCTATCTAAAAAGGTTTGGAATAGAATTGACTTCTGCTTCATGTAACCATTTTTCTTTGGTGAACAGAACAAGGCTGCATTGACCTCCCTTATATAAGCTTAATTGCACTGAACTGCCTTATATGACCTGCATTATTTACTGTTTACTAGGTCAGATGAATTCCAACTGGAACATACTTTTTAAAAAGCACTGCTTAGAATACATGTAAAGGGGTGCTAAGGACTCAGTTTTTCTTACTGGCTATTCCAAGGCCAGCCGCAAACTGATCTGAAAGGTACAGTTTTCAAAGTTCCTTTGTCTATATTTGTATTTATATCTTGATTTTCCCCCAGTAAGGGATTCAAAGAATCCACTCCTGATGGAATAAGATTCACAGTGAGGTCAAGAGGCTGCCGGAAAATGCTAGGCATTCTTATCTTGTAACCCCTATAGCAGCCATAGGCAAACGTTTGCTCTCCAGGTGTTTTGGACTTCAACTCCCACAATTCCTAACAGCCGGTAAACTGGCTGGG
This sequence comes from Anolis carolinensis, assembly GCF_035594765.1. NCBI lineage: Eukaryota > Metazoa > Chordata > Lepidosauria > Squamata > Anolidae > Anolis > Anolis carolinensis. The sequence goes on from NC_085841.1 coordinate 108,626,766, forward strand.
ATTTTGGGGAGTTGAAGTTCAAAACATCTGGAAAGCCAAAGTTTGCTTATGCCTGCCCTATAGGCTGTTTATTTATTTTAGGAAGTCACATCCAGGCCAGAAAACTCCAAGTACCAGGAAAGTTTCAACAAACACATAACAAAATATTCATGCTTCAAGGAGTTGTAGCTCAGTCACATTGAAAACTAAGGTCTCCCCAGGCTACATGTGCCTTTCTCTATCAAGACTGGAATGGCATTTAGGGTGTATAATGGTTTGTGATGGAAAGACTCTTGAAAAAAATATGGTAGAAATCTTAGAGCCAGGGAGACTTCTACATGCATCATGATCACAATGTGCTGGGACCTACAAGTCTTTGTGAATTGTAATTGATTCCTCTTAAATATTGATTCATTTAAGATATCCAGCAGACACCCTCTTAATTAATCCATTTAAAAGATCAATTAGAAACCAGATGTGGTCTGTGGGATGAGGATTCTATCCATCACAAGCATCTATATATAATCATTATAGAGATGCTAACATCACAGTTAATGTCCATTGACTTTGTTCAGGTCATTATGAGGGCTCCTTTTTGTGGAGGCAGGGAAGAAAATTATCTTTAAAAGCCAAAATATGAACCGTATTGAATAACTGAGGACATTATTCAAAAGGAAGCACCTCTACCCTGTTAATTTCAGTAGAAAGGGACATAAACATCTGTTTAACTCTAAAATACAAAGAGTGGCAAGATGCAAAGGAGGATAAAACCACTAGAAGGACTTCATTATTTGTGCCATAGAGGAATTGAGGATACGGCACCTGCTTCATTTGTGGTGATCAGTCTATCTTCTGTGTTACACCGGTGAATGGGACAGGGACCCTATCCACCTTAACATTTGCTTGCTCTAGTTTCAAAATGCTCAGTATGAAGCAAAGCAAGAAATGGAGGGCATCAAGGGTTCATCTGAATGCATAAGCACTTCTGGAATTGGGGAAGAAAGTATATCTGTGAGATTTTTTTCATGTCGGGAGCAATTTGAGAAACTGCAAATCGCTTCTGGTGTGAGAGTCTGCAAGGACGTTGCCCTTGTGGGAGGCTTCTCTCATGTCCCCACATGGGAAGCTGGAGCTGACAGAGGGAGCTCATCCGCACTCTTCCCAGATTCGAACTGGCAACCTTCAGGTCAGCAACCCAACCTTCAAGTCAGCAGTCCTGCTGGCACAAGAGTTTAACCCATAGCACCACTGGGGGTCCTATCTGTGAAGTGATATTAAGCTTTTGAGGAGCTCTAGTAGTACGAGGATTGAATAAAAGTAATGCCTCCACCTTCGTAACTCCTCAACAGATGGCAGTACTGGTATGCGGCAGGTATTGGCTTGTTCAGTAAACTCTCCTCTACAGTTCCATTTGGCGGGAAGCCTTAGCATTAAACGGTTGTGTTGTTAAAATGTGAAGCATGGAACCCTGTGCAGACAGTCGGTCAATGCGACTTAAGCAACGTGCAGTCACTGAATTCTTGACAGCAGAAGGTGTCACCCCAAAGGAGATTCATCAGAGAATGCAAGCTGTTTATGGTGATTGTGTTGATGTGAGTACTGTGCATCGTTGGGCAAGTAAGTTTAAAGATGTTGAGGTGGGAACATCTGACTTGCGTGACAAACAAAGAGTTGGAAACAACTATCTGTCCTATCCAGCCCAACCCCGTACCATGCAGGAATCGAAGCACTCCTTACATTGATCTAGCCTGTGTTTAAAAGCCTCCAGAGAAGGAGACTTCACCACACTCTAAGGCAACACATTCCTGATAAACACACTGATAAACATTTCCTACCTTCAGGAAGGTCTGTTTAGGTGGAATCTCTTTTCCTGAAGATTCTAGGATTCCATAGGATTTGGCCATGGTAGTAAAATGTGACTCAAAGTGTGAAAGGTCCCTGGTCAGCCTAATCCAAACAAAGATAGTTTCTGTCTCTAATCCTTCTCAGACCAAGACTGATGATATCTTTCTTCCATTGCTAAAATAATACACAGTTACATTCTAAATTCATTGATACTCCCTCCATGGCATATGAAAATTCACAGTGTAACCTAACAGATGGGAAGATGATTTCTTTACATATAATTGCAAAATATTTTCTTACAATGTACTTTTAAAATATACCAAGGTGAAATAATGAAAAATTACACTATCTCGCCTCCCATTATAGTTCTTTAGAACTGTGGGTGGAAAGTGAAGTGTAAATATAGTCACATTTTAAGCAATTATTGACAATTTAACTACATTTATAGTACAAAAACATTAATTCAGAGAGAGCAAGAGAAGAAGGAAGCTTTACATTAATAGAGATCTGTAGAACATCTTTTCTTTATACTCTCTTTAGATAACATAATAGTGACAGGAGATATTCAAGTGAATCTCTTTTTAATATCCAGAAGTACAGGGTGCAGTTGATTATAATTGCAAAGGCCTGAATTACATGAGTTCTTCAGGGATGGTCTCTTTTCAGTCTGAAATGTAGGGTAGGTAGATTAGAGAACAGAGCTGTACAAAACAGAGGGAAAAAAACTAGTTAAATCAACAATTTTCTCATTCCAACTTCATCACTGGCAATAAAAATACAGTGTTTGCTTTGATGCTATAAAATGCTTTCCCTTATTGTAGCAGGAAAGCTTATCTTTTACATGTTAAGAATTTGCACACTTGCTTGTTACTTTTTTCTATTGGCTTTTCCTTTTGTGCACATGCACACAAATCTATATTATATTTCCTGAAAAATCACCCCTTATTTGGTAAGAGGTTTAGCACTGAATTCGGAAGAAAATCATAGTTAAGTGCAGATTTTTTTTTGCTTGGATAGGAAATGCTTTTAAAAAGTTTTCTGCAAGAAATAGTTGAACTTTTTAAGATATGGATTTTTGAATTTGTTTTTAAAAAGCTCTTAAAACACATATGTGACTTTAAGGTATAGTTCTCAAAGTAGTTTGTGTGTATTAAGCTGGCACTATAAACTGAAGGTTTCTTTTATTGTATTTTTTACCATGCAGAGAAAGAAAAGTTATACATTATTGGTGGATAGTGACTGATCAACTGAAAAACCATGTTGGTGTGTTCTAAAAACATTTAGTGGGCATCTCGTTGTTTTGTTTTAATATCTGTCTATTTATGAAAATGACATCTGCAGAGTGGTTCATAATTTTGAGAATCCCGCATAGCCTGAGCCAAAATATTTAACCTGCCACTTCTAATTCAAGCAAAGAGCAGGAGAGATACACCCAGGCACACACTTTTGAAATACGCCTAGCAAAAGAATAGACACGCTGAGGAAAGCTTTAGAAAGAAAATAAAAACCCCCACCACCCCACCCCCTATGAAGAACATTTCAAGGAGAGAGGGAAGAGGCGGATTGAGAAAGTGACGTGAGAATGCAAAATTAAAACACAAGTCCAGGAGGACAAAAGTTTCACGCTTGAGCTCTTGCTCCGAACTGTGACCTGCGCTTTGACTGGGCACTAACCGCAGCATGCTTGCCTCATCAGCCACCGTCATAGCCACCCCAGGGTATAAATCTCCAGCAGGGAGCCAACTCTCTTCCCTTCATTCCCAGCTACCCGGCAGCCTGCTGCCTCTTCCACGCTCACTGCCGAGACCCTGCCGAGAAATCAGCATGCAACCCAAGAAAGCATCCTTTCCTCTGGAATAAAAATTAATATTACTTGTCATATTTCATGTCTGAGCTCTTTTCATGCTTTATCCTCTGGTAATGAGGGCTAAATTACCAATATTAGTAGATTTTCATGGCTAGCACAGAAAGAGCTGTTACCAGAATAAATGTTTGCATTTGCTTCTGTTGGACACAGGCTTTGCTAATGCAGCTTTGCTAATTATTTCTAAATAGGCAATAATCTGCATCCCCTAGCGCTGGGTAGTGGATTGGCCACGTACCTGCTATTTCCCTTATTTACATGTTTTACAACTTTATCAACTACACTAATTACACTCTGAACACTGTTTAAAATTTTCTGTTAATAGAGATACAATGATGCACCAGAGGATGTGTATTTATGCCATAATTACGCCTCTGTTCCTGCGATGCAGTCTCCAATTAGCTGTCGACGGTGGCACAAGCAGCTGCCTGGTATTCTAAAGCAGTGAAACATCTGCACGGAGGATGATACGCTCACATGGATTTTTTTTTAAAGCCTAGAAATTTACACCCAAGGGAGTGCAGACAAATAGGAGCCTGTCATGTGTAGGGATGATTAGAAATCCTCACCATGGCAACATTGGAGCAGCCATGTCACAGAGTGAGGGGACACATGTCTAGATGAAAACACTAAAAACACTTGCCTTCTCTCTCCCTCCCCCTTCCCTCCCCCACCCAACAGGATTCCCAGCTTCCCTTCCCTTTCTTCCTCTCCTTTTCTCCTAGAGTCCTTCTCTTTGCATCTAGTGGCAACCAGGGCAGGGAGTGAAAAGACCAAAACATCCAGCCCATATGACACTGAGCATTTAGTGCAGGGAAAATAAGTGAGCAATGTTTTGTATGCAGATGTTCATGCGAATATGAGAAATAGCCACTGGCCATTTCTTCACTAACATCCCCCAGGCACAATACCACCACCTTGTTTTTCAAGGTGGGGTGGCAATTTGGTTTGGGAAACACAATCAAATAAAGGGGTCATGAAGGGAGTGCAGAAAAGTTTAAGAAATAAATCAAATATCTTGATCTTGTGGGGAATTTGGTGGACCACCCTTCATTCAGTATTCATGGCTACAAATACTCCCTGAATAGGTGAAAATAAGATTGGGGGGAGCAAACATCTGCTAATCTTCTCTATTGTCTTCTCAGTCATGTGCTGTTTTTGCCATTCTGTGAAAAGCAAGTGGGTGGGAGAGCACTGGTGGGATTGCGTGTGTGTGAATGTGCATGCTTCAGATTGTTGACTTATGGCAACCTCATACATTTCATAGGGTTTTCTTAGGCAAGGAATATTTGCCAGTTCCTTTATCTGAAATGCAGCCCACAGCACCAGGAATTCATAGCAGCTCCACCAGTCCCAGTACTGACCCTGTTAAGCTTCTAATATTGGAAAGATTCAGTGATTTTAGGGTATTTAGATCCTCCTTGTCTGTGATACATCCTTTTTTTGAAAAAAATGTATTGATTGGAATAGATTAATTATAATATACTCCCTCTGGGAGGCACCTTTGGATTCTATCATACCAAGTTAGTAGAAGAAAAGCACCATCTTAAAATGGGGACAAAAGGGGGGAGGGGAAAATTAAAATGTGAATGTCTTTGAAATTAAAAAGCACTCAGTCTTAGATCACAGCTAACCCCTTTCCCCTTTAGATTGCAGGATGAGTTAAAAAACAAAACAAAATAAATAGGATTATTTCTTCACACACACAAAATAGGTTTTCCCATCAGCTAAGATGCCTGAAGGTTTCAATCAAGTGAAAATTTTTCAAGAACAAGATGAGCTTTGTATGGGGAACAGTGATGGTTTTGTAGCAATCTGTATTTTTTTATCAGGGCAGGAACAATTTTTTCCTAGCAGCATCTTCCTTCCTTTTGAATTTCTCTGCTTCCAGGTGCTGCTGCTTTTCTGCTTCTTCCTACTGGGTCTGTATCTTCATTTGCCTTTTTCTCCTTCCTTCCTTCCTTCCTTCCTTCCTTTTAAAAAGCTCTCTTGTGCTTTCATTGGATTAAACAGAAATTGGTCAGGATTTATCCTGCTTGAAGTTTAGGATCAGGTCCACAACTGAGAGCCAGATCCCATGCGTTATGCAAAAATTCAGACTTGGGAAATATGCCTGTCTGAAACCCTACACACTTTTTTTGCTATCTTTATAGATCATGGATGGTGATCCACCCAGTCCTCCAGAATTTAAATGATTAGTCCTGCTCTCCCTAAAATTAGCCAGGCTACTACACTAATGGCAGTTGCAGCTGAACAACATGTGGTAGTCACCGGTATTACTGTATATGTATGCATTTGACTAAGTTTCTGTGGGATCACTACTTGTATATGTGTGTGTTAAGGGAAAAACACCTGGTCAATTACAACTCATCATTGATTAATTAGAGCAATCAAGGCTAACAAGCTTGAACCACTCCCTGAATGGGGTATATTTGGGAAAGGTTTGTAATGTCTTTTGGGGACTTACTGGGGGACTTACTGAATACTTGCTGAGAGCCTACTATGAAGATGCATGAGTTTAATGCAAGGAACGTTATGTGAGTTTTGTTGCTGGAAGTTTTATTGTCTTTTATTACTCTGCTACTTAGGAGTAAATTTTTTGATTTTCTTCCATTTTCCTGGCTTGTTTTATTTTTTGCTCATTGTGGATACAACAAAGGACTGGATAAGTCTGGACAGGACTGCATGCAGTTTGTTTTTCAACAAACCCGTAACAACCGGATCCTCTAGTTCTGGCAGACAATACCAGAGCTTCGAGCTGAGAGGAGAGGCGTGTAAGAAATGAAATTACTACTACTACTACTACTAAATCAAATGGACCAACAAATTGTGATAGTGCAGGGTTGCCTTATGGTCTGCTCAGCATACATCACACATTGAAAGATGTTTCCATTTTTCCCATCTGAAAAAAAAAATCAAGGCTTAAATTATGGAATACTACTGGGACCGGAAAAAAAAATCCAGGCTCCCATCAACTACAATGAAGTAGAGCCCTGCAGTTGTTTGCTTCTAAAAGAGAGGAGGAGTAGAGCTATGACAAAAATATGACAAAAAACCAAAAGCCATCCATTGTTATTTTCTGTAATTGTCTTAAGGTACATCTACATGGACTATTTACTGCAGGCCATTCAGATTGTCAGTGCTTCAAAATGGCCAGAGGGACATTTACATTGAGTGGCAGACCAGACTCCAGATCATCCAATGGGGCCAAACCTCATCTGGCCCAACTAGATGGCTATCCTTACCTCTGATGTTTTTCTGTCACCATAATGGTGGCCATAGAACTCTAAAGAATTCATGGCTGTCACTCAGTCCCTTAACTGATGTTATCAAAGATGGCTATACTCCTCAGAGATGAGAAGGGGGAAAGTAGGTAAATGATATCCTGCCCCTCCTCAAGTAGCGTGACAGGTAGATGTTTCAGAGCATTTCCTGATTTTACATAAAATGTGGTGATGTTGTCTTAAGTGGATGTGCCCCACTTTGGGAATGAGATGACCTCTTGCATCATTCAAATGCTGTGGAGTAGATTCTCACTCACTTTGGGGTATATGGCTCGTGCCGATGGGCCCTGAGTCAAGGAATACTCAGAGATGGTTTAGAAAATTCCTTCCTTTGAAATGTAGCCTATAGCCAGAGCCGGCCCTAGGTATTTTTCAAGTGTAGGCGAACAGAATTTTGGTGCCCCCTCCCAAACCAATCACTGAAAAATAAAAGCATTGGATAAGCGAAAATGTTGGATAATAAGGAGGGATTAAGGGAAAGCCTATTAAACATCAAATTACATTAAGATTTTACAAACTAAGCACCAAAACATCGTGTTTTACAAAAAATCAACAGAAAAAGCAGTCTCGACTGCGCCCCCGTATGTTTTGCGCCACAGGCGACTGCCTAATTCGCCTCATTGTTGGACCACCTCTGCCTATAGCACTGGGTATTCATTAGGCTTGTCCGATCAATGGAAAAAATGTTTCAATTCTCGTTTCTAAAGTAGGGGATGCCGGCACTTCGATATAGAAAGTATTTCCGAATTTTTCACCCAAAAATTTCAGATATTTCCGAAAATTCGTAATGATTCTTAATGTTTCTAAAATGGTGGACGCGCATGCGCAATCGCCAAAAAAAAAAAAAGGAAACCGGGGGGACTTTTACAGGGCTCTCCCGCCCTCATTTCTTGAGCTATCCTCATCAAATTTGGTACAGTGGAAGATCCCATTCAACACTCTTTGCTCAACAAATTGCAGAAAGTTTCCTGTCTCCTATGATTTTTGGTGAATTTTCATAACTTTTTATATTACACTATTTTTCAATATTTGAAGAAACCTGTTCCTGGTTTGAAAGTCTTATTTCCTGTTCAATTGGGTTCTTATTACTGTGAAAGTCCCTCTTCTACTTGTGTAGACTTTGGATTAGAAACGCAGCACATGCCAAGCAATGCCTTGGCAGGAGTGCCACTGTCCTTTGAAAACTATAAATTGCCTTTGAACTTTTTGATCAATGGTGCCACTGGCTGACCTTGTGATTGCCAAAATGAAACTCTGGCCGAGGACTTTGGATTAGAAACACAGCACACTCCAAGCAATGCCTTGACAGGATTGGCAATGTCCTTTGGAAACTATTTCTTCCAATGTACCCTTTTAGGTTTGAAAACAATGTGTGTCTTTGTGATTGATGCAATAACACTCAGCCCGGGGGCTTGGGATTACAAACTGAGCGTGAGGGAAGCAATGCCCTTGCAGGAATGAACACGTCCTTTGGAAACTCTAACTTCCAATGTCCCCCCCCTTTTAGGATTGCTAAGAAGGGCTGATCTAGTGATTGCTAAAAAAATTTTTAAAAGGCAGAGGTCTTTAGAAATGGAGCATCAGGAAAGCAATGCCTTGGCACCCACGTCCTTTTAAAAATAAAAATTGCCTAAAGCCACAGCAAGGACTGCCAGATCCCACAAGCCCCAAGCCAATTCCCCCCCCCCCCAAAAAAAACACACACAATATCCAGTCAGCAACAACAGCCAGCCCTTAACAGACTCAACCCCCAGAACACTTATCCCTCTCTCCCCTCAATGCAGGCGGCTTGATTCCCAGCGCAGCGTGAACAACCCTCTCTGCTCGGTAACCCAGCCCCGAATGGCTTACCTGGGTTGGGGAGGGTTTTTTTAATAGAGATCTTACACGTGGACGTGAAGGACGCTAGCCCCCACCTTTTCCAGCCATCGTGGAAGTCTCTGATTGGCCAGGGAGCGGCGGCCATTTTAGGCTGCGCTAGGCTCCCATTCAAGTTAGGTTGCAGAAACAAAAAAAAATTAAAAAAATATTTTTAAAAAATATATATATATAAAAATTTTGGAGGAAAAAATTTAACGAAACATTAAGACACAATTAGAGAATGGGCCAACGATGGTTCAAATTACATTTCCAGTTGCACCCAGGGACAACGTTTCAATACTCGGTTCAAAAAGCGAGAACATTCCAAAACAATTCCGAAATAAGAATCATAACGAATTTTTGGACAACCCTAGTATTCATTAGCAGTAATTAAAATGATGAATAGATATGTTCCAAAACTATAAACTCCCTCTTAACAATTCAATCATAATTACTCATACTCATTCTGAAGTGACTTACTCCCAAGAAATTCTTAAAGGTTTTGTAGCTGTAAGCTCTGATCACCTGCTGTAGGAGGAGGGACTGGAGGGTTTTGATTTGGAGGCGAGGGAACAAGAAGCTTAGAATGCACCACATTAACTGGCCAAGATCCTATGCACCAGGTGAATGACCATAGAAATTTTGAAAGCATAGTCATGCTGCATAGGCAAGGGTTGTTCCTTTTTCCTCAGACAGGAAGACAGATATGTAGAGAGAGTCACATCTATTCCCAACCACTGATCACCCACAGGGGTGTGCCCAGTTCCTTCCATAGAGTTTGTGAAAAGAAAAAAAAGAATCTTAGTTCACTAAACATGGGCAAAGGTTGTTTCTTCTTACCTTGCTGTACAGCAGCAGATAGATATGCACAGACACTTTTCAATAATCGGGTGGAGCTGTTCCTGGTAGCCATACAGATGTTGATAGACAGCTGGAGGAAGACACTGCACATGCTGATATTGAATACCTCATTGTATAATGCACCTTCCAAATATTGATATCATATTTCTATTTGTAAATTTCCAGCAGGATTCTGGCCATAATGATCCACATCACAGCATTTAGAAGAATTTACACAAGTTGGGCAGCAAGTTAATATTAAACATAGTCAAGCCTCGTAGGCCTTCTAATTATAATGCTACTTCTAAATGTAATATTCATTTCCCCCATGACATATTGCTGGAACACAAGGTAATACACACACACACACACACATTCTTATTTTAAAGAATGAAAAATAAAAGTCTATATCTAAAAATGAACCATCCATATTAGTAGAGATGTTTAATTTGGCAAAGCATAAGGCTAACACTCTTTACCATTTTTTTTTTTTTTAAAAACTTAGTTTAAAATTTCTTGGGGGAGAATAAAAAGCAAATCTTTTAAAATTATTTGAAAGTATCATTTGGCTACATTTAGCAAATAATAATTATTTTTGTCATTGCTGTTGCTGTTACATTTATTTCTCACAGTTTCCTTCCAAACCAGGACTCAAGATGTTTTGAAAATTGAAAAAGATAAAATAAATGTAAAAAAATACTATAATTTAACATTAAAAATAATTATAGACGGAAGAGGAGGTGGAATCCTGATCCAATTAAAACAAATCTGATTATGTCCAATTAAAACCTAACTTGCCCTCCTCCTGGCACAAGGATGGGGCGAGGAGCCTGAGGATGCTCCGCCCCCGGGGCCCACCCCACCTGGGCCCGCCCCCTCACAGGTCTGTCCACCCTCCCAGCCCAGCCTTCCCATCTAGGCCTGCAATGAAAAGGTTTGACCGTGCCTGCTATATACACACAAAGTCTGCTCTGAAATGTTAGGCTGGATCTACACTGCCATATAGTGCAGTTTTAGATTGCAGATTCAAACCCTGCCTGACTTACCAGGCAGAGAGCTTGTGGCTGCAGACATTCCTCCACCTGCCATTTCCTTTTTGTCTTTTTTCCAGGGACCCCTTGCAGATTTGCATGTAAGCAGTTAGCCAATCAGGTTGAACCTCCTGGTTGGAACCTCCTGGTGGGTTCAATCTGTTTGGCTACCCTTTGGCTATTTAAGCCCAGCTCAGCAGCCCTGCTGCTCTGTTGCCTTCTGGTGTTTTCCGGTTTCCCATGCTCTGTCACAACTTTTGGAGGTGGTTTGATGGACTACGTGGACCTGCTTTTGTCTCATTTCCCCTCAGTAGGGTGCTTCCTACAGTGTGAAAGAGGATTTACTGGTGCAGGTAGCCCAGAGTGGCATTAAACAGGAATGTGCCTTTCGCCCTTACTGGTTTGGGCATCTGTGGCTTGGGCAGGCCCTCCAAAGTCCATTCATAAGCTCCTCCATGATGTTTTCAGTTCAGCACTCAGACAGAAAAAATTGGCAATCCAGGGCCCATTTGTGTCTGACAGCCCTATTTTCAACTGTAACCAATAAGCAAGTTTGGTATCCATAACAACTTATGTCATGTTTTGGGACAACAAATGTCATAAACTGGATTATATGAGTCTACACTGTCATACAATCCAGTTCAAGGTAGATAATCTGCATTCTAAAACTATTTTATGTCAGTGTAGATCCAGCCTTAAAGAAATCTCAAAAATTGAGAAAGGCAAGGAATTACAGGAGCAAGAGAGGTTGGGAGAGTACTTTTTCACAAAATAGAATGTTATATTTCACTGAATGGCTCCTCTCCAAAAGTAGGGTAGGGATAACTGTGATGAATTTTTGCTCAATTCATTCTTGCACAGAGAAACATGCAATTAAAAAAAGTTCTCACTCTAGTGTCAATTTTTCTACATTTTTGATGATCCCCACACACATTTTGTGAATGGTTTCAGAAAGTTTTGTTCAAACCAACCTCTTTGTGCCAAAACAAATCCTCACCATGTTTTGCAAAGAAAATTGATTTTTGTGCAGAATCTTATAATGTTGATATATATATATATATATATATATATATATATATATATATATAATAAAAAGTCCTGAATCAAAAAAAAAAATCCTTTCACTGTCAACTCTCTTAGCAGCAATGAGTTGAGGACAGAAAAATGCAAATATTATTTTCAGCCCTAGCAGCCAAACTGAAGAGTGACTTCAGTGTTAGAACAATTCAGTTCATTTAGGGAAGATATGCTCTAGCAGTGCTTTGACCATGAAAGCAGTTTCTCGCGCACATCTATCAAAGATCTTGTACATATGAAAAGGTTGGTGAGCTGTAATCTTAAAATCTAGTATCTCAATTCATGCAGATTTCCTTCCATAGTTTCATTTACACGACCTATTCTGAACATATTTAGAGTGTGTAGCTCTTCTGCACTTTCTCCTGACTGATTTTAATATTTCTATATGCTTTTTGAAATACAGTACATTCCTTGAATGCATGGAGAATACATTCCCAGACTTTGTGTGGACACACAAAACCACAAATAATAGCAAACTCTATTGTAATGAAGGGCTTCTGTCCCATGAATACTGTAGAGTTGCACTAGAGAAACTAGAAAATGCCTAGAAAAGACATATTTTGTTCAATGAGCATAAATTAAACTGTAGATACTGGTCCTGCAGATACAGTGGTTGTACTGCAGTGGCTGTTTTTAAAAAACATTGTTTAGAAATCCCTTGTAGAATGAAAAAATAAACTCCTTGTGAAAATGAAAAAGCTCTAGTTGTTCCCTTACCTCTACTTCCACTTTCCCTGGTTTTACTGAGTATATGTCCTTGGTGGAGGACTCTGTTGTTTTATGAAGTGCTAATGTCACCTCCCTGTATACATGGATTTTCCTTTTTATGCATTGCATGCACACCTTGTTTTCCAGTTCTGGTACATATAGACAAGCTTGATGCTGAAGAGCCACTGTGTGTCAGTGCAAGGACAGAATTTATCAGATAAACTAGTCATTTTTGGAAACCGCCGAAGCTCCTACTGTGAAACATTAAACGTGGCCCTTCTTAGATACACAAAATGGGGGTTCTGGTTGACTGAACACAGGCTGATAAGCTGCACAGAGCTCTGAATGCTGTTTGCCCACATACTAATGTTAAACAAAAGGACTGCAGACTGCAGAGAAAGGATGCAGGTCAGACAACTAAATTGCTTAAACCCTTAGGCAGCCTCTGAAAAGAAAAGGCATGAAAGAAGACGATATGAGCTTTTATGCAGAATTGTTCTCTGTTTATTATCCCGGTTAAGAAAATGATGGGAAGCATCTCATTGTGCCATATATTCCCCAAGTAAGACAAGGGAACTGTCACCTCCTAAACAAAAGCGCAATACACAGTTGGCTGTTAGACTCATGGCTATACATCTCCTTTGCATAACTCCCAAATTGTGAATATAACTTTTTAAAAAGTAACAATAATAGAGCTGTGCAGGATGGTAACAAGTACAAGTTTGGTTGCATCATTTTGCATAAAATCACCTGTTTTGTTTTTGGGATTTCACAGGTAATAACACTTTGTCACAAGAGGTAATCCACTCTGCTCCATTAAAACTTTGTTAGCTTTGTATTGTTCTAACTCCACTCAAGTACATTATACTATCAGTTTAATAAAAAAAAATCCACAGCAAAGTATATCATTTTGACAACAGCTGAACTTGGCTGGAATGAAACAGGCATCTGATTTCATCATGTACCTTCTATTGCTAATATAATGAAATATTGAAGTCTGCTTGTCTGGGAAAATGGGTGTTAGGGAATACATAAAGCTCACTCATGACTATGACTGAAACACAACTTCAATGTATCCTTCTTAAATGGTTTTAAAACATTTAAAAGCAGTATAATAAGGCAAAATGTTCTGAAGCATCGAATATTCTTTACTGTCACAACCCCTTCCCAGGAAACATAAAGGTTAAAGGTTAAAGGCATGTGAGAAGTTGTGACAATAACTCCTAAAGTGAATTAAATATGGTGTCTAAACAGGGGAAAACAAGCTAATAGACAAACTTCAACCTCTAGTGGAGTGTTTCTCAGACTGTGCTCGTCCAGGTGTTTTGGACTTAAGCTCCTAGAAATCCCAGCCAGATTACCAACTGTTAGGAATTATGGGTGCTGAAGTCCAAAACTTATGGAGGAGCAGAGTTTGAGAAACACTGCTCTAGTGTATTACCTTATTATAGCTCCTTAACGACTCCTTAACCATATATATTTTTACTTTATTACTGATGTGTTTGATGTGTTTCTTTTGCATTCAATAGTAACTAATTTGACTATATAAATACCCTAAAAGCACTAGGTTCCATTTGATCTTAGAAGCTAAGCAGGATCAGCCCTGGGTATTACTTGGATGGAAGACCCCCAATAAATGGCAGGTGTTGTAGGTGATATTTCAGAAGTAACTGGCAAAGCTAACTCTGAGAATTCCTTGCCTAAGAAAATCCAATAAAATTCATGGATTTCCATAAATCAGTGACTTGAAGACACATTTACCCACACAGTGACTAATTAGTTTATTATGTTTTAACCTTATAAACTGTATGCTTTGTTTCTTTTCTTATTTTTGTTTAATCTAGTTGCACTAATGCCTTAAGTTCCAATGCTGCAAAAGAAACTCATGAGGATCTCAAAATGCAAGCAGGGGAGAACTATGTGCATGAAGCCATTATTTTCTGTAGCACTGGGGAGCAAAAATGTTTGCCCACTCTGGACCTATACCAGCCTCCTGGAGACCATACTAATCCACTATGGACAGAAGTTTGCACCTAATATGGGTGTCACATGCATTTGATGAATTATCTTTCTTAGAAAAATAAAAGGAACACAGAATTGTTACCCTTACATGGGACTGCTCCCATACTCAGAGCTGACCATATAAGGAGGAGCCCCAGTATATTATTCATTACATGTTCTAGTATTCTATTTGACAGAGGGAGAAAGTGTAGTGCTTATAGAATATCCTATCTTCAATTCCATAATAAATCAATCTACCTTGGCTAATATATCAACTTATCTTTTGTGCTAAAACTGGGTCTTTGTTACCTTTCTCCAATGCAACCCTCTGTGGTCTTCCAAATTTGCTTCAGAGGACCTCCCAGTCTATCAGATTAGCTTTAAAGGGTTTATGGGGGACAGAGATAATGATTCTGAGGGAAGCAACAGAATCCAATGGAAGTACATTGTTAGATAGGCTTGAGCGATCCACGAAAAAATTGATTCTAAACTCGTTTCAAAAGTAGGGGGGGTAGCGTTTCGTTTCTGATGTCATTTCCAAATTTTGCCCTCAAAAAAATTCGAAATTAACGAAAATTCGTTAGTTTCAAAAGTAATTCGTTAATGGCGGATGCGCATGAGCAGTGGCCCAAAACAGCCCAGGGGGGGGGGCTTTTATGGGGCTCTCCTGCACTCTTTTTTCAGCTATACGGATCAAATTTGGTACAGTGGGAGAACACAATCCACCCTGCTTGCTCGCTAAATTGCAGAGCATTTGCCCTTTCCTAAGATTTATTGCGCAATTTCATAGTTCATATAAAAAAAAACTTTATTTAACAATTGCAAAAATCTGTTCCTGCTTTTGAATTGTTATTTCCTGTTCAATAGGGGTTCCTTCACTGTGAAAGTCCTCCTTCTACTTGTGTAACATTGTTTCAGTGCCCGTAAATCTGTCAAAATGTTAGGACATTGGTGGCCATTGGCCAATAGACACATTGTGCTGCCACAATGCGCAATGACTTTCCCCAGGCATCCAGATTGGAGGCCATTATACCACAGTGGTCAAGCCCCTCCCCCTCCCAATAAATGTAAGATTTGTGCGACGTTGGTTTGATTTATCGCCTGATGGCAAAATGGGGGCTTGGATCCCACTCCCCTGGGGAGCCGGTCACCGTAGGCCGGCTCCCACCCCCACCCCTTTCCGCAAAGCAGCAGGGCGGGGGCTTAACTGCGGAGATAGACATGGGGGCTGGGATCCCACTCCCTTGGGGAGCCGGCCACCGTGGGCCGGCTCCCACCCCCGCCCCTTTCCCCAAAGCAGCAGGGCGGGGGCTTAACTGCGGAGATAGACATGGGGGCTTGGATCACACTCCCTTGGGGAGCCGGCCACCGTGGGCCAGCTCCCACCCCCGCCCCTTTCCCCAAAGCAGCAGGGCAGGGGATTAACTGCGGAGATAGACATGGGGGTTTGGATCCCACTCCCCTGGGGAGCCGGCCACCATGGGCCGGCTCCCACCCCCGCCCCTTTCCCCAAAGCAGCAGGGCGGTGGCTTAACTGCGGAAATAGACATATGGGGGCATGGATCTCACTCCCCTGGGGAGCCGGCCACCGTGGGGCAGCTCCCACCCCCGCCCCTTTCCCCAAAGCAGTAGGGCGGGGGCTTAGCTGCAGAGATAGACATGGGGGTTTGGATCCATTAAAAGCACTGGCAGTGGGAGTGGAAGGTAGGACTGCAGCCATTTTGCAGCCTTGGACGGAAGAACAGCTGGGAGAGAAGCGAGATGCATCGCGGAAAACTCAACACAATTGGCCAAGAGGGAGCAAAAAGCAGAAAAAAAAAATCAACGTGGTGATCTCTATGTCTATCTCAGCAACAAAGACCCCACCCTGCGCCGGCCACAGTTGGCCGGCACGCATCCCGTAGAGAGAGAGAGAAAAAAATAAGAGGACCCCGCGCCAAAGGAAGGATCTGGGAAAAATTGCCCAAATATGTACGGAAGGACAGCTGGGAGAGAAGAGAAATGCATCGCGGGAATCTCGACACAATTGGCCAAGAGGGAGCAAAAAGCAGAAAGAAAAAATCAACGTGGTGATCCGAACCTCTATGTCTATCTCAGCAGCAAAGACCCCACCCTGTGCCGGCCACAGTTGGCCGGCACGCATCCCTGAGAGACCTGCCTGTCCCACCCACAAAGTTTTCTGCTTTTGTGATCTGAGCCTCTGCGCTGCGGCGAAATTCTGTCATGTTACTTCTCTCGGAGAAGATCCGAACCTCTACGTCTATCTCAGCAGCAAAGACCCCACCCTGCGCCGGCCACAGTTGGCTGGCACGCATCCCTGAGAGACCTGCCTGTCCCACCCACAAAGTTTTCTGCTTTTGTGATCTGAGCCTCTGCGCTGCGGCGAAATTCTGTCATGTTACTTCTCTCAGAGAAGATCCGAACCTCTACGTCTATCTCAGCAGCAAAGACCCCACCCTGCGCCGGCCACAGTTGGCTGGCACGCATCCCTGAGAGACCTGCCCGGCCCACCCACAAAGTTTTCTGCTTTTGTGACCTTAGCCTCCGCCCTGCGGCAAATTCTGTCATGTAACTTCTCTCCGGGATGATCCGAACCTCTACATCTATCTCAGCAGCAAAGACCCCACCCTGCGCCGGCCACAGTTGGCCGGCACGCATCCCTGAGAGACCTGCCCGGCCCACCCACAAAGTTTTCTGCTTTTGCGACCTTAGCCTCTGCCCTGCGGCAAATTCTGTCATGTAACTTCTCTCCAGGATGATCTGAACCTCTATGTTTACCTCAGCAGCAAAGACACCACCCTGCGGCGGCCACAGTTGGCCGGCACGCATCCCTGAGAGACCGGCCCGGCCCACCCACAAAGTTTTCTGCTTTTGTGATCTGAGCCTCTGCGCTGCGGCGAAATTCTGTCATGTTACTTCTCTCAGAGAAGATCCGCACTACCGGAAGGTCTCTGTAACGGCTGTCATAAAAGCCCAAGTGTCATCCCACCCCTACGTGGGAAAGAAAAATAATTATACTGCCACTCGATTAAACCGAAGAGGCTTTACTGCCAGACAAAAAGGCAGTTAAACAACTCCAGCACTCCAAGGCCTTAGCAGACAGTTTATTGCCCATCACGACCAGGAATGCAGAAAAAAATTGGGCCCCCTGACCTCGCAATTTCTCTTGTTTGCTTTCCCTTTCCTCCCCTTTGCGTCGCTTCCACAAACTTTTATGTTTTTGTGACCTCTCCTACAGCTTCACTCAATGCTAAATTTTCACCATCCCCAAGTCGATGGATAGGATAATGCTGCTCGATTGACCCAAAGAAAAGGTTGTTTGGAGTGTCACAATCTCAGACACTTCCGAGTTATCAAGGTGAGGTAGTCCGTTGTTGATTTTGAGGTAGTCCATTGTTGACTTTGAGGTAGAGATGCAACACAACTGTGCTGTGGTCTCCATCATCCAAGACTAAGTGATACTATATCAAAGCCATTATCTGTTGCTTATGTTTTCAAAATGTCGTGATATTGCGGTGCTACTGTTTAAAAACAACTTCACATCGGTGCGTGTAATTGAACTCCTTTTTTTCTACCAAGAAGTAGCAATACATCATCTTTTTGTTTATCATTCGTAAAATCATGATTTTCAAATTGGATGCTAGCGTCTCGTCAATCTCACCTCGACAAAGATTCTGATGGACCGTTATCTCTGTAAAGTGAGACTCTACCGTATTCCTTTACTGAATGTCTTACCGAAGGATCCACATCGATTATAACAATGTTCTTTCTGTACAGTAACTGCGAGGATCTAGAGAAGACCTAACAATCATGGCTCTTTCCCGAAATATTTTTAGCAAAAAAAGGGTAGAGATTTGAATTTAAATCCGTTCTGAACCCAAAGCGGATGCATTTCCTACCTTGGCTTTTATAGACTAAGTTCCCCCTGAATATCTTTCTTCCCAGCCAGAATCATTATTAAGGGAGACAAAACCTTGAGCAACTGCAAGGAACGGCCCCTAGAGATTGATTTACCCAAAAACGAAAGTGGGCAACGGTGTGTGATGATTAAGACGAGAACAGAAGGGATGAGAGGAAGGAAAGCATAGGAGGATAGAGGAGTTGTTGGACATAAGCCAAAGGGGCAACCCCCCCCCCAAAAAAAAAATATTAGCCAAAGTTAATCAGAAGCAGAGCAGCTTAAAGGAGGAGAACTGTTGTTCTAGAAGGCGTCGGTGTCAAACTCCAAATCGGGGAAATTCAACACGGGAAGGTTGGCCTTCAGGAAGACCAGTTTCTCAACTGTTTGAGGGTCCAGCAAGCTGTGGTGGGGCGTGACTACATCTCCCGCTAGGCTGAAGACCCTTTCGCTCTGCACGCTGGTGGGCGGACAGCTGAGAAACTGGCGGGCTACGTGCGACAGATCCGGCCACATGTGATCATGTGAAGCCCAATAGGCCAATGGATCACAAGAAATTATCTCAGGAGGCTCCTCAAAGTACCTGTTGACCGAGCATTCGGCCAAGTCTACCTTTTGCACAGAAGCCAGCAAAGAGGAATCTTCCGAGCGGGCTAGTATGGCCACCGTCTCTGCAAAGAAAGCATTTCCTTGTCGCGGCTGGAGATCCGTAACCCTACGGCAACCCCCTGCCGGCTCCCCGGGACTATCACTCTCGCCACTAGCGCTAGTGCTGGGGGTGGCAGCCATTTCCGGTAGAGGGGCCACTGTGCCCGTTTCCCCCACCCTGGCAGCAAAGACCTCCCTCACAAGGTTAACTAGTTGTGCCTTCCATACGGTAAAGTCTTTTGGGCAGACGGTGTACTTTAGCCGTGGATCACACAAGGCCACCAGCATATGGACCTTGCTGGAAAGAAGTGGCTCTAGGCGTTTCCGTACAGCAAAGGACAACCTCCTCACCACCTCCTGGACCGGCGGTGTCAGCGGTCCAGCCAGGGAGTCCAGTGTTCGACCAGCCCCAAGCATTTCTAGGTGCCTCCTTAGCCCCAAGACAAGGGGCACCGCCTGGCTAAGAAGGGCTTTTGATTCCGAAAGGGTCTCTGTGGCATGTTTGAATGGCTTTAGGACGTCTACCAGCTGGGAGATGGTGTCCCACTCTTGCTTAGTTGGAACAAGCTTGCTAACAGGCGCAACCAAGGTAAGGGAGATGCCGTGTACCGCCTTCTGCTGCTCAACCATGCGTGCCAGCATCTTATAGGTTGAATTCCACCGGGTAGAGACGTCCTGGAGCAGCTTGTGCTGCGGGAGCCCTTCAAGGATCTGTCTCTCTCTCAGCTGCCGGGCTGCCTTGATGCTCCTGTGGAAGTAGCCCGCGATCTTTCTACAGCGCTCGATCAGCAGGGCGATGTTTGCGGTGCTGGCCGGCTGCTCTTCCGGGCTCTTTAAACCTTCCTTGATGGTATTGTGAAGCAAGTGGGCCATGCAGGTGACATTCAAAAACCCTGCACTTTCAACCGCTTTGATCATATTTTTACCAGCGTCAGTCACCATGAACCCCCTCCTCATTTCTTCTGGCCTGCACCGCATCCACTCCCCCATAATGTTTCCCAGATAGCTGCAGATGGTCTCTGCCTTGTGATCACGATCAACTACCTCCAAAGAGAGGAGTGCCCAACGATGGGATGTATCCATACTGCCTTCCTTCTCCCACCAATGTGCCGTGAGAGAGAGGTAGGAATGGCCTCCTCCCAAGCTTGACCAAATATCAGAGGTAAAATGGATGTGTCCTCCCATGGCGCTCCGCAACATCTGGATAATGCGTTCCTTGCAGCCCTCGTACAATCCGGAAATATCTTTTCGGGAAAAGGTGTGACGGGAGGGGATTTTGTAGCGGGGGCACAGGCGTTTCATAAGGCGGACGAAGCCATCTTGTTCAACCATGCGGAAGGGATGGTGATCAAGGGCCATCATCTCTCCCACACTTTGGGTTATCTGCTGGGGTGTGGGTAATGTTTCCCCCGTTCTCTTTTTGGCTAATGGCAGGCCCCAATCCTCCAAGGTGGACTGTGTCTGCCTTCCACTTTCTACACCAGGAGAACTTTGTGTGCTAATGCTGCCACTGCAAGGGCTTGCAGCTCCCCCTCCTACCGATATCGAGGGATGGTGCCGCTTCATGTGAGAGCTCAACCCCGAGGTCGCAAGATGTCTCGGGTCTCTGCCTCTGCTGATATTTGCGCCACAGTGTCTACAAACTGCCAAAGTGGCACGCTGAGTGTGGACATTAAAATGGTCCCAAATATATGACCTTGGCCTCCCCATAGCCACTGTGCCGACGCCCAGGGAGGTAGGAGTCGTGGGCACCATAACAGCAGCATGAGAAAGTCTATGATTTGATGGTACTACCTCCTCTACCTCCTCCTCACTGTCAGTAGCGGGTGGAGGGGTGGGGTTAACAAGATCCTCACTATCCACCACCTGTACTTCCAGGATGGCAACACCTCCATGTTCCATTGTTCATGCACTTGTCTCAGCTCCAACCGACAACTGGCTCTGGGTGGAGGGCTGTGAACTTTCAACAGTCGAACAGCCAGCTTCATCATCAAGTCCACCCACTCCCATCGTTGCGCGTTCCAGACGGATGGGATCCACCCTAACTTTTTTGGCCCCCCACAGTGTCCGGGCTGTAGCTTTACCACTAGCAGGACTTACTCCACCAGACCCGCGTTCAGCTGAACGCTTCATGATAACGGGAGTGTTTTCAGCTTTCAGAAGGGAGGAAGGTATTGTGTTACTGGGGGGAAAGATGTGTTGTTTCTTGTTTGGCAATGTGTTCTGGGTCGAACTGCCGCAAACCCTTCTATTACTGTTGTTCTTATTGTTATATGTAAAAAAGGGTATACCTGTATTTTCCAGACCTTGCTAGGGTTGATAGAAGAAAGATATTTGCAGCAAGCCCAAATTGAGCAGCTGAGAAGAAAGGAAAGAGGGGGAACCAAATACACGCTCCCTTTTTCCCAAACCAAGTGGTATTGCGGAGGATAATGGGACTTGCAACCTTTTGCCAGACTTTGCTAGCGTTGATAGGGAAAGAGAGTCACTGCTGCCTGCCAGCCCTATGAGCAGCAGCCCCGAGAAGAAAGGAAAGAGAGGGGGAACCAAATACACGCTCCCTTTTCCCCAAACCAAGTGGTATTGCGGAGGATAATGGGACTTGCTACCTTTCGCCAGACTTTGCTAGCGTTGATAGGGAAAGAGAGTCACTGCTGCCTGCCAGCCCTATGAGCAGCAGCCCCGAGAAGAAAGGAAAGAGGGGGAACCAAATACACGCTTCCTTTTTCCCAAACCAAGTGGTATTGCAGAGGATAATGGGACTTGCAACCTTTTGCCAGACTTTGCTAGCGTTGATAGGAGAAAGAGATTTGCAGCGCACTGAAAGGAAAGAGGGAAAAACAATACACCCTCCCTTTTCCCCAAGTTGTTTTTCGGTGGATTATGGGGAGTTTTGCCAGACTTTGCAAAATGAAAATTGGAATATTCGATTTCTTCTATTTGCAACTCACTTTAATGCCTATGCGAAGAAAAGTTTCCTAATCAAACGGAAGCCCACCCCGCCCGCACCTGGCAATATGGCGCAGCAGAAAAATTGCAGGGCTGGTGGGCAAATGGCAAACGCCAAGCTTGTGGGGAAAAAAGCCCACAGGCCCTTTGGAAAAACACCCTGCACAAACACCCAACAGTTTCCCACCTCACCCACCCACCCTTTTCTCCCGGTCTTCTAATCTTTAGCTCAGCCAAGGAAGCTGTGACGCAGCAATCTTGCCTGCCTGCCTAGAATCTCACTTCCACCCTCTCCAGATTCGCGGTGCAAATGAGCCACGAGGCTCCCTGTGCTTGCTCTTTTGACGTACAAGCCCCTCCCCTGAGTTAAAAGTACTCTCTGATTGGCCACAAGGTGGAAACAACACGCTAGGTTGCCCCAGTGCACTGAAACAAGTTTGGGTGATTTGCAAAAGCTTGTTTTCCTAGCGAAAAAAAACGACGACATTAGAAAAAGGGCCTATCGCGGTTCGAAACCGCGGGATCCACACGAGTGGACAATCTAGGTCAAATATTGCTTCACAAGTTACAAAACTAACGAATTACTAGCGACAAACGGGGAAATCGAATTATTTGAGCAAGCCTATTGTTAGATGGCTTGACTGAGGTAGAAAGCATTTCCTATTCTACTTCACACAGTTCCAGATGAGGTTTTTATCATTTGCAGGGAATTCACTACTAACTCATGGTCTTCTAATCATAGTCTGTGTTATTCTAATAGTGCAACTCTAGAGTGAAGTGCTTAAGCAGTAGTGTCAGCTAGTGTTGGTTATAGCATAATGTAACAATGAATTATTGGGCAAAGAAACAATACAGATTTCTCTCACTTTAATTTAAAAAAATGAGACAGTCCATGGTTCTGGCAGCTGCAAAGATGTTTTCCACACTCAACATGATCTACCTGGCCTGAGCCAGAAATTACTAGTGCTACTGCTCTCCTGGGTCTTCTTTTTTGTGGTGGGTAGTGTTATTTTTTCAGTACATTGCTTTCCCTGATCTCATATTATGTTTCCAGTGGAGAGGAAACTGTGAAGAAGCCACTTCTGAACCAATTCACAGTGTCACTTCCATGCACTGTAGCTGCAGGAACAGAAAGCACAGTTCTGCCTTCAAGCCATTTCAACATCTGTAAAGTCTGCCATGTGTCTGCACCACATGTGTTCCACCTAGAGCTATATTTGGCTTTTGGCATGCCATCATGTGGCAGTAGTATGCCAAAGCCAGACCTTGCCAATGCATTTGCACAACCCATCTGGCATGACGTGTCGAAGCTGCTAGAAATTAGTGTTGGCTATTACCTTCCAGTGATCATGATGAACTGTATTATTCACAGTGAATAGCCTTGAGGTCTGATCTATCACCTAGGACTGGAAACTTCATGTATATTTCGTTCTGACTACAGGTGTGAATTTATTCAACAATGCTAAGGTATTTGTGCTATCAACAATTATAATTAATTACTAGGCTTGATCGATCCATGCAAAATTTGATTCTAAACTCGTTTCAAAACTAGAGGGGGCAGTTTTTCGTTTTTGTTGCTAATAACGAATTTGGCCCCCAAAATTTTTCGAAATTAACGAAAATTCGTTATTTTCTAAATTAATACGTTAATGGCGGACGCGCATGCGCGGTGGCCCAAAAACAGCCCGAAGGGGGGGGACTTAGGGGGCTCTCCCGCCCTCATTTTTTGAGTGATCTTCTTCAAACTTGGTACAGTGGTAGAACACATTTAACATTGATAGCTCACCAAAATGTGGAACGTTTCCCTTATCCTCTGATTTTTGGCAAATTTTCATAGCTTTTATAATAAACCATTTTTTAATAATTGCAGAAATCTGTTCCTGGTTTGAAAGTCTTATTTCCTGTTAAATTGGGTTGTCTTTACTGTGAAAGTCATTGTTCTACTTCAGAAACTTTGTTTTTGTGGCTGAAACTTTGTTAAATTGGTGTGTGTGTGATATATATTGTGTATATATATATATATAGTCCCTGCTTGTGTGTGTGTGTGTGTGTGTGTGTGTGTGTGTGTGTGTGTGTGTGTGTAGGTAAAGGTAAAGGTATCCCTTGACGTTAAGTTCAGTCATGTCTGACTCTGGGGGTTGGTGCTCATCTCCATTTCTAAGCCCAAGAGCCAGTGTTGTCCATAGACACCTCCAAGGTCATGTGGCCGGCATGACTACATGGAGTGTCATTACCTTCCCAGAAACACCCAGAAAATGGGAATTCCAGACAGGAAACAATCAGGGCCAGCTAATACCTCCCAACAAAGGATTCCCCCAGGTAGGAAGCAGCCAGGCTTTGAAGCTGCAAGGCTATTCAATGCTAATCAAGGTGACCAATTGCAACATTCACACTTGCCTCCCACAGACAAGAGTTCTTTCTCCCACCCTGGACCTTCCACAGATATATAAACCCCACTTGCCTAGCTTCGCACAGACGTCAAAACCTCTATGTCTGCCACAGATGTGGGTGAAACGTCAGGAGAGAATGCTTCTGGCACATGGCCATAGAGCCCGGAATACATACCACAACAGTGTGATCCCGGCCATGAAAGCTTTCGACAACACAACCACAGTATCCATTCAAGTTCATGTAGCGTGGTATGGACTGGAGACCTGTATTGGGGGGAGGGAGGGTGTGAATCTGGGCCCCTGGGAGCAGCCGAGGACGGGCCTGGCCCACACCCCCTCGCATCCCGGGCCTCTTCCTCCTCACCGCCAGGCCCCTCTCGGTCTCTCCAGGCCTGAGCTGAGGCGAGGCGGCGGCGGCGGCCATTTCCCCCCTCCGTCTTCCTCCTCCTCCTCGGCCTCCTTCCCCCTCGCCCCCTCCCATTGGCTGAGCCTCCCATTGGCTGAGGGGCAAAAGGAAAGGAGTTTGGGTGATTTGCAAAAGCTTTTTTTTCTTAACGAAAAAAACGAAGAAATAAGAAAAAACGGCCTCTCGCGATTCGAAACCGCGATATCCAGACGTGTGGACAACCAAGGTTCTATATTGCTTCAAAACAAACGAAAATAACGAATTAATAACGGGTAACGGGAAAATCGAATTATTTGAGCAAGCCTATTAATTACTGTTGTTATGCATGGTCACTGGGCCGACATTGCAAAAGCTGAAGATGTGGCATAAATGTCATGAATGGTGGGTTCCCATATCCTATTTCTGTATGACATCCCCATTCTCATTTTAGTTCTCTACAACAATATGTATATGAAATGCCCCCTTGAGGATAATGTGTTAATCGTATCAGAAGTGCAATCTAGTTGACATAAAGTTCACTTTGTTTTTCTAAAAGATGGGTTTCTAACATAATAATGTATAAGTGGTGTCCAGCACTGCAGAATGGAAAACCTTTAGACTTGCAGATGTTTTGAATTTCTGATCCCAGCAGATGTCTCAGATGGAATAATTAACAGCAAAGGGTTACAGGTATTGCCACCTAAGACACTTGGTATAATTTATAAAGGAATTCAAGAAATCATATCTTCCCTATCTATCTAAAACTAATAACAATAAAACTCTTTCTCTGGGATAATTTATATTTTGAGAAGACATAAACTTGCAAAAAAAGAATTATTATTTATTATTATTTATTTAGTATTTATTTATATCTTTTATGTTCTTCAGCTTTGGGAGCCAAGGCCAATTACAAAAAAGTCTAAAACATACAACCAACAGCACCTAAAACACATACGACTGATTCTCCCATCAGTAGAATTAGAACCAAACATATCCAATAAAAAAAACAACAAATATAGACAACACAACACTTTATTAAATGCTATTTCCGCATAAACAGTCAATTCTCAAAGGTCTGTCAAAAACAAAAATTCCTAACAAGACAGACTGGACTGAAAACTTTTTCTAATGGGGAAATAGACTATGAAGAATGTTGTTGACTGCACATGTGATTGTAGCTACATGAAATTCTGAGATCCTGTGTATGCACTGTGGGGTGAGGTAGACAAACCATTTGAAAGCTAAATAAATTATAAAATCGTTTATTATGTTTTGAAAGGAGAATAATTACTGCCACTATTAATAACAATTTATCTTATTGTGAAAAGTATTTTAATCCACATTTCTAATTATTTACCTTCATCCTTATACCGCTGTATATTTATATATAGCTCTATATATTTAGGTGACCATCTGAAACATGGTCACCAAATACACCTTGTAAATGTTTATTTACAAGGTATATTTGGGTGACCATGTTTTAAATGCACAACAAACCCCCATAACCACAGTCCCTATATCCATGCTTTCACTTACTCACACCCAGAGAAAAATTGTGTCTTTAAGCATTTTCTAGATACTTCAGATGATCCTACATTCCAGATGATCCTATGTTATGCTTCCCTTAAAAATTACTATGGGAGAACCCAGCAAATTCCAAGAGAAGACAGTTCATCTCTAGATCCTTCAGTGCAACTATTTGATATTTTGGGATCAAAATGAAGTAATTTAATGGGATTTGGTCGTATCTGTGATATCAAGTAACCAAAGTCTGGCTGGGAATGCATCCTATGTGTATACAAGACGTATTCCTGTATTTTGTTTTTATCACCAATTCTAAAGTTGTATTTTATTTTTAAAAGGGTTTCATTTGCTTATTGTTCTTAAATGATTTTCTTCCTGACTAAGTCAAATTATTTCCTTGCTTTTGCTGCTGTTGTTGATGATGGGAATGGGAGCCTCACTTGCTTTGCCTCCTGGGTCCAGTTATCACCACATCTCAGAAAGAGAGATGCGGGAACAGATGTTAAAGTTCCTTCTTATTGTTCTCACTTTTTTCTTTTTCTCAGGAGGGTAGATGAACAGGAAACAACAGAAAGAAAAAGTACTAGCAGGTCAGGAGGAAGATATTTCTCCCCCCATTCATCCACATGGATGACAGATACATAGCAATGCCAATCCACAATATAGCCCTGCTCAACACAGGTAATTATTTTGTATATTTCATCAGGTGTAGGCTGAAGGCTCTGAAATAGCCCACAGATCAACAGAACTGTGTACACAAAGAAGAACGAAGCACATCCAGATATATCTTAATCATTTCCAATGCAATCCCTCACACAATGGAACTGATAAGTTGATTTAAACCAGAGCAATGGATTGCCTGTTAAGAAAGTTGAGTGAAGAAACCTCAGAGAAACACTCTGGTGATGTGTACAAGAAAGGTCCCAACCTAATTTCTCAATATCCTCATTCAGTACTTTAACTTCAGACCACAATTAGTTCAGCACATAGATTTAAAACAGACCTAATGAATTATTAATAATGTAATGGCAATTACAAGTTTTTGAGGAAAAAAAAGTATTTTTCAATATGCTGTGTAACAGGTTTTGGACTCACTATAAATTGCTTAATTTACCAAGAAAAAATATTTTAAAAGATAGACACATTGTTCATATTATGATCTCAAACATATCATTTTGGTAAGGCAGTTCAGAACAAGACTTGTAAAACATTCCCAAGCAGTGAAGAATTTGGATTCTTTAAATTTTGGATCATCTGAAAACTAGATTTTCAGATTAATGATTGAAAAGGAAAGGATCATATATACATAACATAGTCACCTTCCCTTCCCAAAAAGGGTGTGTTAAGAAAAGTAGGTCAAAAACAAAGCATGTCATAAGGAAGAGGGAGCAGATTTGTTTTTTGCTGCCCCGGAAAATAGGACTCAGAATAATAGATTCAAATTACAAGAAAGGAGATTTCACCTGAATATTAGGAAGAACTTCCTGATCATAAGAGCAGTCAACAGTGGAACTCTCTGTCGCAGAGTATGGTGGAAGCTCCTTCTTTGAAGGCTTTTATGCAGAGGCTGAATGGCCATCTGTTAGGGGTGTTTTGATTGTGCTTTTTCTACATGGCAGGGGGTTGGACTGGATGGCCCTTGTGATCTTTCAACTCAATGATTCTATGAGTCAAGATGACAGGGGTATTCTTCTAAATTAAAACTATATAAAGTCCCCATATATATGATAAATTCTTGAGAAAATTAACACTGAATAATGTTTCTCAGATTACTAGGTGTATGAATACTAAGGGTGTATCTATATTGTAAAATTAATGCAGCCTCACCAAACTACAACCCTTATATATCTAATGAAACTCTGTTGCTATAAAAGCATGACATATCATGTGCATCCGGATTTTCTTAGAAGTCTCTCATGTTTTCAGACATTAAAATATAATTTATTCAGATAATTATTAGTTAGATTTACATTTTAATGTTTCAATTATTAATAGAAATGGAGTCACACATTTATGAATTCTAGGAAATGTCGATCTTTTAGGTCTTTCCAGTTTGAGTTTGAGGAAAATGACTCAAATGTAAGACTGAAGAAATGACTTACTTCAAACAAAGAAAGTGATTATATTCATTTTCAGGTTTATTTCTTCAAAGTATGGAATGGATACAGAAAATGCTTTTAGCAAAAGTGAGAGAATTTGACAGGGTGTTTAATTTGTTGGTGCTATCAGTAGTTTCTATTTGTTCGTACTCTCCCTTTTTAGTCATCTTCTTGGGTATTCACAATCTAGAGATCCATCTGGGCTGATATGAGTTTCTCTATCTTTTGATATATCTGTTTTTTTTCTTGATTTAGTGGAACTGTTTACAAACATGGGGCAGTTTCTTGTACATGACATACAAGGTGTAAAAAATCACACGCACAAGAAGCAAGGAGTGTCAGAGGCTGGTTTTTGTGTGTGTGTGTGTGTGTGTCAGGAGCAACCAGAGTTGCTTCTGGAGTGAGAGAATTGGCCGTCTGCAAGGACGTTGCCCAGGGGATGCCTGTCAGAGTAATTTGCAGTGCAGCAGTAGTTGGATGGAATCAGTGGAACGCAGAACGAAGAGACACCCAGAGACTTTGGTAAAACTATATACAAGTTTTACTGTAAGCAGTAATAATCAAGACAAACAGACTTGCAGATGAACACAGGACTCTCACTCTAGGCAGACAAAACTTGACTCAACTGACGCAATCAGCAATACACACACTTGTGTCTGGACAACTCCCTAGCTCCAGCCACACATCAAGGTCAACACAGCTTCTCAGCAATTAACTCTTTCCAGACTATAGCGCACTCTGGATGATGCAATCAGTATGCAATACAGACAAGACACAAATTTCATTTAAACACTACCAATACACAAATCTCACATTAACAATTCCCCCTCTTTAAATGTAATTTTGTCTTCATAAATATATATATTACCCAAGCACATATGAATCAACTTATTGTACATTCATTACATCTCATGATTTTTCATACTGAATGTCTTATAACACTTTTCTTTAAACTAGGCAATCACATACAATCTTTATACAGTTGTCTCTTACACTCCATATACGCAAGGAACATCTCATCTCATGACTTTTAAATGATTATACATAAACACAAATCTCTACTTCAGACACATTCTTTCAAGATTTTGCTGTTACACTTGATCAATAACAATCAACTATTTTATATCCACCACTACCAACATAGTCTTTTCCAACAGGTGACGTGGAACTTCTTTGGATCAGACTTATAAGGTACTAGCGCACATCTTTTTGTTTCTTTCTTTCCTACACTCACGTGTCCTGACTGTACATTTTCTGTTGCCTCTGTATCATGTCATCATGTCATCAGGTGAGACTATCCCATATATAGATATTCCCCCCCCTTTTGGGGGGGGGTAGTGGGTAGGGAGTGATCTTTATTTTTTTATTTTCTCTCTTATCTTTTTTCTTACTTTTTATATGAATCTTGTTCTCACTCTTTTGTTGTATATATTATGGAAAACTTTAATAAACATATTGTTAAAAAAATCAAAATGGAATAATAAAATTGGTGATCTATTAAAACCAGATGGAACAATAATAGAATGGGATGAGTTAAAGGAGAAGTGCGGACAAAGTTATTGGTTATTATGGCACAGAATGACTCAGAAGATCATAGAATGAAAGAGAAAGGAAAAGCCCAGAAGCAGGCTTAGACAAAAATTTAAAATGGAAAAGAGAAAAGGAAAAAGGAATCGTGGGATATATATATATATATAATAAAATAATAGAAAAACAACATAATTTGAAACATACTTTGATTGAGGTATGGAGAGATGAATTAAATAGCAATGAGAATGAGATTGAAAATTGGATAAAATTAACTAAAAATTAAACACCTAAGGATTAAGGAAACACAATGTAACCTCACAACAATTGGCCCATATTACAAAAACACATCAAAATTGTGCTGACATAAATGTGAAATTGGAAGCTTTATCCATAATTGGTGGGACTGCAAAAAGTTACTAAAAATTCTAAGAAAAATAAGAATGAAATGGAAGAAATATTAGGGGAAAAGAGTTGAACAAAAACAATTTTTTACTCAGAAAAGAGAAGGTACAGGTGAAAATAAAGAATGGGGCAAAATAGTAGAATATATTATAGCAGCAACCCAAGCAATGGTAGTCTTCGGATTGAAAGAGCAATGGAAATAGAAACTTTAAAAATTGTATGAATATTTATCAGATTATATGCTTCAAGATTACATCACTAAAATAAGAATTAAA
Organism: Anolis carolinensis; assembly: GCF_035594765.1. Lineage (NCBI taxonomy): Eukaryota > Metazoa > Chordata > Lepidosauria > Squamata > Anolidae > Anolis > Anolis carolinensis. The sequence goes on from NC_085841.1 coordinate 108,657,355, forward strand.
TATGAATGGACATCCTAAGGAGAACTGGGAATAAAAATGGAAAGGACTTATAGCCAGAGTAAAAGGGAAAGGAAAATATAAGGAACTGAATCAGACAATCTTCATGATCAAACAAATAAAACATACAAAGAGCAGAGGTAAAACTGTTTCCGGAGGGAAGGAGGAGGGAGGAAAAGGGAAGGGGGAAGAGTAGATATGTATATGTGGCAGATAAGTATAGAAATGTAAAGGTAAACAGGAATCATTAGAATAGTATGAGAATATTTGGAGAAAATCTTTTTGTAATGGTGACTGTGACAATATTATAATTTACTTACATAACTATATATATGATGCAGACAACAATTCCCACAAACTGCACAAGCTGAATTTCCTCATACAACGCTAATCATCATTTAGAACTCATGAAAGGAACATGGCCTTTTCATTGACATTTGATGAATCCTTTCTTCTCAACATAAAACAAGTGTTCAAATATAAGAGGATATGTTTCTCCCTTATTTCCTGTGATGATGTTCATCCTTCAGTTGCGCAGCAGTCCAATTAATACTTAATATTAAAAACCAGTGTCATAAATCTGCAATGTTTTGTTAACTTAACAAGAGCAGATGAATAATTGTATCTAGTCTTTCAAGTCAGGGAGGCTCTCCTGGTGGGATGCAGGATCATCTTTCCCTCAAATGTGACCTGACACCATCATCAGCAATTGATATATGTGTAGAAGTTAGGGAGGATAAATTCTTGATCAATATGTCATGCTTCAAAAGCGATAGACATGCTATGGAACTATAAGTGGCTGCATGAACAAAGGAGTAGAAAAGGAGTAGAAAATAACATTAGAATGACATATAATTTGTATGACCATAAATGGAAGCATCATCAAAAATCTAAGTGTCTCTGGTGTGTATCTCTGCCCTTTTCCCCTCCTCTCCCTCATTTAGCTGATACTCATTAAGGCAATCCAAAACATAAAAGATTGGTTAATAACATATGCATAATTTCTTCTTTCTCCCTCTTTTTATCCTCAGCTGCATTTCTGCACAGTCACATGATCCTCCCAAACCAAACCATAAACATCCATTAACATGATAATACCCATTAATCTAAGCAAACAACTCATTTGTCATCTTTCTCTTCCAACACATCTGTGTGCATTTGTGGAAAGTGGGATTGGGAGGGGAGATGATTCAATGACTCTTCTATCATTGGTTTAGCTTCTGAGAGAGGTCTGAATTCCAGCATTTCTTTGGTAAGTAAAAGCTAATTTGTTTCCCTATTTATTATTCCACTTTCACAATATCACTTCTATCTTCAGCAAAGTACTTGGAACAAAAAACAGAGGGATTCAATAAATATATCTCATTGCAGCAATCAAGGACAAAGACTAAATTAACAATTTCTTTTCATTAACTGCGTCACAACACACCCTCATTTGCTGTGATGTTTTGCTTATGGAACAAGAGGCATATTTTAGCGGGTGACATATCAAAGGCCTTTCCCATTCCTTTTGAATTAAAAGGTGCAGTTTTAAGCATTTCATTTTAATGCCTCTATCTCTGTAGTAGAGGGGATGCATGATACCATTACTGCATAAATGGTACACATACTGAATGGTTCAACATGAATAAACATATGGTAATACTGTTATTTTAATAAATAATGTGTAAATAGCACCCTATAAAGATTTTTCCCCCATAGGTAATAGCAGAATATAATATCAGAAATCTAATTGAGGAAGCTGGAATATAAATTGAATTAATGTGGTGTGTTAAGATGTCATGTGGTAATCATGTTTAACTATGAACAACAAGGCAGCTATGAATCTGGCAGCCATTTTGGTAGCTAACTGGTTTATTGTCATTTACATTTCCTAGAAACCATTTTGGAAAATGCTCCATACAGAGATAGAGTTTGGGATTGAGAAAGAAGGGAGAACTGGCTATGGTATGATATTTTTCCCCTCCTTTTGGGCATTTCCTAATAAACAGAATGGGGGTGGGCCAAAAACAGGACCGAATACAGGTTTTTGACAAATCACATTCCTCTGATTTGTTATTCTGGTTGGACTGTCAAGGATTCAAGAATTTGGGCTTCTTTGTTAGCAGACTCTTGACATTGGCTTATCCTCCAATTGTGTATTGAAACCTTAGCTCCTGTTATCATGGCTGGGTTTTTCACACCAACACAGAAAGGGATCAAGTAGAGAAAAATGGGCAGGGTGAGTGGTAGGATTCCTAAGGGTTGGAGTTTTAGAACCAGCCCAGGGAAAGGGATCTGTCACTGAAGGTCCATACCAGGGGTCCTCAAACTTTTAAAGCAGAGGGCCGATCCACAATCCTTCAGACTGTGGAGGGGCCGAATTATCATTTGAAAAAATAAATGAACAAATTCCTGTGCACACTGCACATGTCTTATTGGTAGTGAAAAAAAACCCAACAAAAATGAAAGAACAATATAATATTTTAAAATGAAAACAATTGTAACCAACATAAACCTATCAGGATTTCAATGGGAAGTGTGGGCCTGCTTCTGGCCAATGAGATAGTCAAGTTAATTAGGATTGTTGTTGTTGTTGTGTGCCTTCAAGTCATTTCAGACTTTGGGTGAGCCTAAGTCTAAAATTATTTATTTATTCATTTACTACATTTATTTATTACATTTATATCCCACACTTCTCACCCTGAAGGGGATTCAGAGCAGCTGTATGTACATACAATATATTATTAGCATAGCACAATATTAGCATTATATATTACTATATTGAACTATGCCACTATACTGTAATATTATATGTAATATATAACATATAATGGGAGGCCCTGATGGCACAGTGTGTTAAAGCACTGAGCTGCTGAACTTGTGGACCAAAAGGTCCCAGGTTCAAACCCCAGAAGCGGAATGGGCACCCGCTGTTAGCCCCAGCTCCTGCCAACCTAGCAGTTCGAAAACATGCAAATGTGAGTAGATCAATAGGTGCCGCTCTGGTGGGAAGTTAATGGCACTCCATGCAGTCATGCCGGCCACATGACCTTGGAGATGTCTATGGACAATGCAAGCTGTTCAGCTTAGAAATGGAGATGAGCACCAACCCCCAGAGTCAGACATGATTGGACTTAATGTCAGGGGAAACCTTTATATAATATATAATTAATATATTATATGGTATTATTATTAGTATTATATTGTATAACATTATAATATTATTATCAATATTATATGTATATACAATATATTATATTATTTAAAATAATATAAAAATATTATATTATAAAACTGACGGTGGGGGCCAGGTAAATGACTTTGGAGGGCCGCATCCAGCCCCCGGGCCTTAGTTTGGGGACCCCTGGTCCATACCAATGGCTTAAAACATTAATCTCATTCCCAGCTATAACAAAGCTTAGGGAGACAGAACATGATTTGCACTCACCTAGTTCTCATTATTATTGCCTCTCTTATATCTTCAGTCTCTTCATCTCTTCACTCTTCCATCTCTTTTTTTGTATATCTTTATCTTTTTCACTATTGTACAACATATGTCACAATATACTATAATTTTGTGTTACTTGAAATCTATATCTATATACGGTAGAGTCTCACTTATCCAACGTTCTGGATTATCCAACACTTTTTTGTAGTCAATGTTTTCAATATATCGTGATTTTTTGGTGCTAAATTCATAAATACAGTAATTACAACATAACATTACCACGGATTGAACTACTTTTTCTGTCAAATGTGTTGTATAACATGATGTTTTGGTGCTTAATTTGTAAAATCATAACCTAATTTGATGTTTAATAGGCTTTTCCTTAATGCCTCCTTATTATCCAACATATTTGCTTATCCAACATTCTGCTGGTCCGTTTATGTTGGATAAGTGAGACTCTACTGTGTGTGTGTGTGTGTGTGTGTGTGTGTGTGTGTGTGTATATATATATATACACACATACATACACTAGCTGTGGCTTGTGGGAATCATTTGTTGGCCAGGTGGAATAGGTGTGAATAAACTTGTAGGCTGAAAGCCTGGCCGTTTTCTTTTTATGGGAATCCTTGTTTGGTGTGATGGAATGCAATGGAATAGGCTTGGTGCTTGGAAGCCTGGGTCCTTGCATTGTAGGGGAATGGTTTTTATGGGATGGTAGAATTGCAATGCATAGCCTCATAGATTCAAAGCTTGGCTGTATGCTACCTTGTGGAATGCTTGGTTGGGCAGCTTGAATACTAATGAATAGTCTCAGTACTTCAAAGCCTGGATGGTTTCTAACTAGGGAATTCCGTGGTTGGCCAGGTGGAGTAGCTGTGTATAGTCTTGCAGCTTCAAAGCCTTGGTGTTTCCTATCTTGGGGATTCGTTTTTTGGTGGTCTGGAATATAACTGAATAGCCATCCTGGTTTGAAACCAGGGTAGTTTATTTCTAGGGGAATCCCTGTTTGGTCAGCTTGATTTGCATTCAGTAGCCTTGCTGTTTGGAAAGCCTGGCCGCTTTCTGCCTTCCTCTTAATCTTTTTTTTCCTGTGGTTTATATTAGCAACTTTGAATACTGGTGGGGTTTGAGGGAGGACTGACCCAACATGATGGTAATTGTAGTTGTCTGTGAACAAATACCCAAAATGATCAGGAATGGGTAAACCTGGATCCTCTTGGTGTTTTCGACTTCTAGTCCCATAATTCCGGCTGTTAGGAATTGTGGGAGTTGGTCCGAAACACCAAGAGGGCCCGTTTGTGGGAGTTGAAGTCCAAAACACTAAGAGGGCCTAAGTTTGTCCATGCCTGGTCTATATTCTAATGTTATGGATTGTTGCGGGAGGTGGAAGCTATGGAGGGGGAATCCTGTCATACCCCAGCCACCTTTGGCTTCTGAACCTGATCCAGAAATGAACTTTGACTAGGATGAAGCTTATTCTCACCTTTTGCCCAGTTCTCCGAGCTCCTTTCAGTTACAGCTGCCGGCTGTTGATAGTTCAGATGCTTCCTTAATTGGGAGAGATACTGGAGATGTTACTCCCATGGCTGAACCAGATGTCCAGAGTTCCCCAGAGAACGTGCCCTTCAACCGAATGGAGTTTCTGCATTGCCAGAGATCAGAAAAACAAGGGCTTAGAAGGAATAACCACTTGGCATCTCGAGGGGATTGTGGATAAGAAGATTCCCTTGGGAACCTTTGGGGAGTTTGGTTTCTCTTCGTTGGGATCTGATCTTCGTTCCATAAAAGTGTCTTGCACTGCATACACACTGCGGTGTCCATGTAGCAATTTCCTGAGAACACTTCACCGACTCAAGTTCCCTGATTTCACCAAGCCAAGCCTCCTGCTCCTGGTGGCCAAGCCAAGCCGTGACTTCCGATTTAAACTGGAGTAAATTCACTTCCTTGCCTTGTTCCTAAATCAAGTTTGATCTTTACTTTGTCTTGTTCCTGCTTTGGTATCCATGATCTCCTAGTGACTTGTGACCTTGTTATTCAGCCTTGTTTCCCTGTTGTTCCCCGCTCAAACTTCCCAACAGTTTGAGCGTGTTTCGGTTTTTGGACTTTGGACAATAATATTGGACATTTTCCTTCATCTTTTTGGACTTACTCATACCTTTTCACAAAGGACTATTTCCCATTCATCCATTCCGCTTATGCATTCCTGAATTTATATTTGCTATTATATATTATATTATATTTGATATTATATGATTATTGGTCTCTGTCTAGTTTCCAGTGCTCACGCTGCCTTGGGGTGCAACAAATCCCATGAAGGGAAGGCGTGGGCCGGTGGGTGGCTTTGGCCAGTGTGGTCGTGCTCCCTCCTTCGGGTTTTGGTGGGGTGGGGGGAAGGTATGGAGGGGGAAATCTGTGAAGGGAAGGTGAGGGTCAATGGCTGGGTTTCTCTGGCCTGCTCTTTCTCCCAACAGGGGAGTTGAGAGTTCGTGGGCTTCTTGACGATGGCAGCAGCCTTTGGGGTGGGAAAACGGGAGTGTGCAGGAGCGTCAGTTGAGGGGTTTGGAGCAAAATGGCATCTTCCAGGAAAAAGTGAGTGCGCAGGCAAGGGGGGGGGTGCGCGCGGGGAAGGGTTTTGAGGATTCCGTCTTTGCACAGGCGCACATGGCTTGTTCTCATTTTTGGGCTTTTTTGGCCCCGTGATTGTTCCTAATGTGATGTTTTGTTGTCTTGTCCTTGAGGCGTGGATGAGGGGTTGTGCTGTGAAATTTCGTGGTTGGGGGGTCTTTAGTTGTGTTGTTTAGGCCATCGCGGGGATTCCATCACTCTTTTATATATATAGGTAAATGTAATGTGCCATTTTACTATGGAGTAAACAACAAAACCATTGAACCAAATCACACCCAATTTGGCCACAAAAGACATAGTCATCCAGTCTATGTCTTTCAAACAAAAAACCTAGAAAAATAAAGCCCAAATTAGAGGATGAGAAAGAGCCATTTTTCCCCTTTAGAAATGGCTCAGAACGGTAGGCCCTGGCCCCTTTAGGCCCCGCCCACTTCATATCCTAGCAATACTCTCAGGGCACAGGCAGAGTGCACTTAGGCCTCATCCACACTGCCTATAAAATACAGATTATCAGATTTGAACACAATTTATGGTAGTGTAGACTCAAGTCCCTCCCACACAGTTATATAACCCAGAATGCCAAGGTACATAATCCACAGTATCTGCTTTGAACTGGATTATCTTGAGTCCACACTGCCATATAACCCAGTTCAGCGTGGATTTTATACAGCTGTGTAGAAGGGGCCTCATATAATCCAGTTCTAAATAGATAATAGAAGAATATAAATATAATATATAATAATTACTTTGGTATAATAATACATAACAATATAATCTCTAAAATCAGGACAGCAAATAAAGAACAACACTCTGAAAACAGGGAAATTCCAGACAGGAAAAAACAGGGCCAGCTAAAAACTCCCAACAAAGGATTCCCCCAGGCAGGAAGTATCCAGGCTTTGAAGCTGCAAGGTCATTACATGCTAATCAAAGTGACTAATTGCAGCACTCATACTTGCCGCACTAAGACTATTAATTGCCATTCAACCTGGGCAACCAAGGATTCCACAAGGTAGAAAGCGGCCAGGCTTGCAAGCAGCAAGTCTATTCAGTGCAATTCAAGCTGACCAAACAATGATTCCCCTACAAAGCAAGTAGCCAGGCTTCAAAGTGGCTCTTTGACTGAGGGTGCTACTCCAGCTGGCCAAACAAGAATTCCCCTAGCTATAACACAGCCTGGCATTGAAGCTGCAAGGCTATTCAGAGCAATTCAACCAGACCAACAAAGGATTAACTTTGGTAAAAGGTGGCCAGGCTTTGAAGCAGAGATACTACTCTGTACTATTGATGCTGACGAACCAAAGATTCTCTTAGGTAGCAAGCACCCAGGCTTTGAAGTAGTGAGGCTATTCATTGCAATTCTAGCAGCCCAAAAAACCATTCCCTTAGAATGCAAGTACCCAGCCTAATCTGTTGCATTCCAGCTCACCAAACAAGGATTCCCAAAAGAAGAAAACAGCCAGGCTTTGAGGCTGCAAGGCTATTCACTGCTATTCCACCTGGCCAACAAATGATTCCCATAAGCCGCAGCAATGTGTCCAGGCACAGCTAGTCTTTTATAAATATACTCAAAGTAGTTCTCATTGAGTTTAGGAGGACTGACTTTCAGAGAAGTGGCTGTAGGATGTCAGCATTAATTACATTCAATGTACATTTATCTGAACTATATGTTCACTATTATAGGAAATGGCAACAATTTTCTAAGAATACTGAAATCTGTATGCATTTAGATATTGAAATGTCCATTGTCTCTTATCTTTAAAGAGAAAGCATATTCCAGTGCAACTAAAAAAAAAAAATCTACATCCTCTTTCTACATTAATAGGGTGAAGAAGAAAAAAAGCTCCTCAAAATAATATGATTGACAGCCACAAACACAAAACCAATCTAGCCATTATTTTCGTTATTTGGAGTACAGGTATGTTATTATACTGAATCACCCTACTTGCTATCAGTGTGACTTCCAGTACCAGGAAACATTGTATGTTCCAGGAAAGTCTCATTACACCAAGTCCGAAGAACCACAAATGAGCTTCTTAAATTGTAAATAAGGTCACAATCATAGTACTGCACCTTCTACAGTGTGGGATATTTTATCACAAAATCGTATGTGTTTGTTTTTTCTCTTTTGACAGGCAAACAAGCTGTGTCATGCTTCTTCTGTAACGGATGCAGTGAAATTTCCAAAAAGCAAAGTCAGTCTTATTACTTCAAATAGCTGAGACCTTTATCAATATTTAAATCACATATTCACATCTCTGAAGAATACTTAAATATTTTCTGCTGCTGTTGCAGTTATCACATGATACAGTGTGTCCCCCACTACTGCGGTTCACTTATCACAGACTAGCTGTTTCATGGGAAATTTATTTATTTATTTATTTACCCACGCCATTAGTGCTTCTCCTCCTCAGGGCTAGCCCCTTGCTTCGTGCCTGCCCGATAAGTGAGCAAGCGAGGGAGGGAGGGAGAGTGAAAAAGTAAGAGAGCGAGGGCAGTCGGCAGAAGAGGAGCCTGGAAGAGGCGGCCAGACTCCTGTTTCTGCTTCTCAAAAGAGGGGGCGGAGTCCTCCATGTCTCCTGGCATGGCCGGCTGGAGCGGCAGCAGAAACAGGAGCCTGGCCGCCTCTTCTGCCGCCACTGCCGCCCACCCTCACTCTCATTCTGTCACTCTCTCACCCACCTTCCTTTGCTTGCTTGCTTGCTTACTCACCGGGCGGAGTGGCATTCCTTCTTCCCTGGCTGCAGTAGCAGAGGCAGCCAGAGTAACATGGTGGGCATGGAGCAAGGGGCCCGCCAGCACTGGTAGGAAAGGTTTCACTCTCCCTGGGGCTTGCAAGGGGAAGAAAGGCCACCTAACTATTAAAATAATGTTTAAATATTAAAATAAAAATAGTGCCCTACTTTGCGGAACGTAACCCCCACCATAAGTGAGGGAACATTGTAGTTGATTTATCTGAAGCCTTGATGTCTTGGGTTATCAACTCCTGCAGAACAGGTCCAGGACTTTCACCCCCTTATCAATTCCTGTGGCCTTTTCACACTACACAGTTATAATGCTGTGATTTTCCTTTAACTGCCGTGGCAACATTTTATGGAATCCTGGAATTTGCCATTCGGAGAAGGGTATTTAGAATTCTCAGCCATAAAGTTCCTCTAGTGCCTCACCAAACTATAAATCTTAGGTCCATAGGAAATTAAAGTGGAATCATAATGCTATACAATAGTCACAGGTTAAAAATACTTTTTAAAAATCCAAACAGATAAACTTAATTTTGTCATTTTATATAAGGGACAATATTTTACAGAATGGAACTTCAGTGAATTCTTGAATCAACCCCCAACCCACTGTAACTGTGTACTGTGAAAAGGTCTCTGACCACTGCCTTTTTTAGCAAAAGGGGGGAAAGGAGAGTTTATTGGCTTCCTATGTTATATAACGGTGCTCCATGCAGTCATGCCGGTCACATGACCTTGGAGGTGTCTTCGGACAACGCCAGCTCTTCGGCTTAGAAATGGAGATGAGCACCAACCCCCAGAGTCAGTCACGATTGGACTTAATGTCAAAGGAAAACCTTTACCTTTTTATGTTATATAAATTATAATAAAATTGAGAAAATGGTATTTCAAAGATAGCTCTGAGTAGTCCTGTTTAAAAAGAAGTATTTGTCCCTTATTTCTCTACTTAATAGAGTTTCTGTGGTTAATATCAGCTTCCTGATCTTGTATCAATATAATCTCTGATCACCATGGGTAGGGGTTATGTTATAGATCCACAATTGTTGGCTGGTCTGCAGCTTGTAAAATTCACCATAAGCCTCAGATCTGTCTAACATAAATGACTACTTACACTAGTGATGTCCCCAAAGAAAGTAACTACAATGACAAGGTTCAACTTGGTACTCAAATAGCCTGATGAAATATGGATAGATAATGTGATGATGGCAGAATTCATGAGAGGGATCTCCAGTTCTGTACTTCAAGGCTATGGTGAACAATTCATTCATACCCCCAATGACTCTCTGTGTTACTACTTTGTCCTACTCTATTTGGGGCTCTTTTCTAATGCAACAGGTTTTGAGATGGCTTTGTCTTGATTGGCATGCTAGAACTGATGAGATGGATAGACATAGCTTAGCATAATTAATAAGGGGGCACAAATACATTAATCACTTAAGTCAATTTCAAACCAATATTGAAGAAAGTAGTTTCAGTGTGAATATGATTACACCGGAAATCCTGAAACCAGTTTGAGGCCCAGATGGTGATTACACAAACCTGATGCGCATTAAAGGCTTTATTTCACACACTTTCATGGAAGTGTTCTTGTCTAACTGCCAAAGTTTGAAGCTAGTTTCAAACTGCATTAAATGGTCAGTGTAGATGGAGACAAGGTTAAACACAGTATTTGGGGGCTTCCTTGGATCTTGGCTATGATGATTGTCTGGATAAGTACCTACAGCACTAAACTCCCCACTACATCCTGGGTGTTGGTTATATTCCACTTCTTATTGATCTTATTTAAATTATTATTTTAACTGTTGCTAGCATGTGATATCAATAACATAAGTAGAGTTCAGCCTAAGCCAGGATTGTCCATGAAGCAGCTCTGTAAGTAATGACCATTGAAAGTCTTATATTATGGTGATGTAGGGATGGGAATCACGTGGTTGCAACTTACAACATTCCTCTATGTTGGTCATGCTGGCTTCTAAGAATTGGGAGTCCAAGAACATCTGGAAGGCTGCACAGTTCCTATACCTACATTAAGATTCTACAGAAAGTATTTCACTATAGCCACTTTACATACATCTAAAAGCAGGAATCCAACTGGGATATCATGCTCACACAACCTCATGTCACTTTGGCTTTGGAGTCACATGGAGTCGCTGGCTAGTTCTCCTTCCTGGACAGGCACAGCTCTGCCCACAACATCATGAGTCAAAATGACTAGCAATAAGGACCCAGTATTTATATGGATGCTGAAATGATATGCCATTGTTCCAGCTACTATGTAGTGGATGTTTCCATTCTCCAACATGAGTATGCTGGCAGTGTGTTTTGCTTCACTATAATTATATTTGATCTTGCGATCCACTTAAAAGGCAGTTCTTCTAATTTAAGAGGGGGAAATGATGAAACACTTTTGAAACAAACCCCTTCCCTTCATCAAATTATAGAAGAAATATTGTAGCCCACAATTCCCTTTTTAATTAAGACTTTTCATTTTTGTTCCTAGTAAACCCACAGCAGTTTGACTATATTATTTCTGTAGAATGCTAGGCAACTCACATCTTGACATTACTGTAATTCTTTTTAAGGTAGGAATCATGTTATAGCCTCAGGGGTATTAGCAGGATGAATAAGTTTATATAACAAATGCTTTGTGTATACATCTTTCGGTCATAAAGTGGATTGCAAAATTGTGAATATTGTATGAATAATATTTTCCCTATTCTGTTTCTCCATCTACAGGGCAGGAATAATAACTGTCACACCAATACAGTGGGAAGATATGAATTTTGGTAAACTGGAATACAGTGATGGAAAAGAGCTATAAAGCAGTTGTCTAGGTATAACATATCTATGACATTGCTAAGGACCAATTCAACCATTCTTTCTTCAAAAAATTCAGCGTGTTTTATGTCCCCTCCTTGATTTCTTCTCACAGCCACTCTGTGAGGTAAGTTATGCTGAACATTATGTAACCAGGAATACTCAGTTAACGTAAATGCTATGAGGAAAATTAAACCTAGTTCTCTCTCAATGGATCCCTCCACTATGTCATGACTGATGGGTGAGTAATCAAACATCAGAGACAGAACCCTAATATGATTTCACAATACTTAACAAATAAGATTTTGTACTCAGTTGAGATTCAGACTTAAATAACTGGAAATCAAAATCTGGAAATAGTTACTGAGATGCTACATCATGCCCTTTCTCATGTAGGATTCCTTCTTCTCATGCAGGACAGCTCCAAGGTTCATCGGCGACTGGAGAAATAAAGCTGCACCCAATAACTCCCTTTGACTCTCATTGTGCACTGGAACTGGAGCCTTGTGAAAACAGGAATTGCCTAGTTCTTTCCACCAAATCCAACAAAAGGACATACCCAAGCATATCCAGCGATGATGAACCTTTTAGAAACCCGGGGGAGGGGGAGCACTCAGGGGAAGAGTGGGGGGCAAGCTAGCAGGGGGCAAGCAGGCAAGTTGGGCAAGCGGGTGTGCAAGCGGACAGACAGGCGAGCAAGCAGCCAAGCGGTTGACCAAGTGGATGGGCGGGCAGGCCCATAAACAAGCAAGCAGCGAAATGGCAAGTGGATAGATTAGCAAGCAAGCAAACAAGTGGGATAACAAGTAGGTGTGGAATGGTGAGCAGGTGAGCGAGCAGGGGTGGGCAAGCAGGTGGGTGGAAAAACAGAGGCAGGATGGTGAGTGGCTGGGCAAGCAAGCTAGCACAAAGATGAGCGGGGGGGGGGGGGGCAAGCGGGCAGGGGAGTGGGAAGGTGAACATGCCAGGAGAGAGGGCACTGCATGCCCTTCTGCCACTCATGCCATATATTAAATTATGGAATGCCTTGCCAGTGGAAACTCGAACCACCCGAGACTTACTTGCCTTTCGGAAAGCCTGCAAAACCTTGCTCTTCCGACAAGCGTTCAATGGGTGAAAGACTCGGGGCTATGTCTGTTTTTATTGTTGCTTTTATTGTTGCTTTTATTGTTTTTATTGTTATTTTAAAGCCAAGTGTATTGTTTTAATCTATTTTTGTAAACCGCTCTGAGCCAAACCGGGAGTAGCGGTATATAAGTTTAATAATAATAATAATAATAATAATAATAATAATAATAATAATAATAATAATTGTGCGGTTTTCTGGCATTGTATATTTTTGCCGCTTCTGTGACTGTTCATTTGGGGTTTGGTGATTCCGTAGCCCACTTGTCGATGGATGTCCAGAATCAGCAGCATCCACCGCGGTCCTTTTTATCCTGGGCGACGACCGAGCCAGTATAGACTTCGTTTGGGTTTGATTCTCCATAATGCTAATGGGTTAGGTGCTCTTGGTTGTGCTCCTCAGCTGAGGCCTCTCTGGCTTGGTTGGACCTGCCGGTAGTTACACTACCGCCAGCACAGCCCTCAGTCATCATTGGAGCAGTTAAGCCCCCCCACCACGTCAAGGTGGCACCTGCGGGGGGGTCACAAACTGGTGGGATCACAAACCTGCAAAAGTATTGGAAAATGAACATGCAAAGATACTGTGGGACTTCCGAATCCAGACTGACAAAGTTCTGGAACACAACACACCAGACATCACAGTTGTAGAAAAGAACAAGGTTTGGATCATTGATGTTGCCATCCCAGGTGACAGTCGCATAGATGAAAAACAACAGGAAAAACTCAGCCGCTATCAGGACCTCAAGATTGAACTTCAAAGACTCTGGCAGAAACCAGTACAGGTGGTCCCGGTGGTGATGGGCACACTGGGTGCTGTGCCAAAAGATCTCAGCCGGCATTTGGAAACAATAGACATTGACAAAATCACCATCTGCCAACTGCAAAAGGCCACCCTACTGGGATCTGCACACATCATCAGAAAATACATCACACAGTCCTAGACACTTGGGAAGTGTTCGACTTGTGGTTTTGCGAAACGAAATCCAGCATATCTATCTTGTTTGCTGTGCCATACAACGTTGTTGTGTTGATAATAATAATAATAATAATAATAATAATAATAATAATAATAATAATAATAATATTCGCCACCACTGCCCTGGACCCACTGAATCAATTGATCTTGTATATTTTTGACTTATCAATTTTTCATTAATCCAATGGGTGTGCTGTATCTGAAAGTAATATTTGGATTTAAATTAAGGCTATCTAGTTAAAGGGAAGGAAATGGCTTGTAAGAGAAAATGATTTTAAAAATTGTTACATTAAAGGCCAAAAAATGAAATTCTTAAATTGAAAATAATGTAAATGGCAAAACTATATCCAAATGGCAAAGATGAGTTACCCAAAACCGAAATGAATTAAAATGTAAAATCAATCATTATAAAAATTAGTATATTTGTGCATGTAACAATTAAAATAACAATTTTTAAATTAATTATTGAAATGTTTGATAAATTATAGACATTTAATTAATTTTTTGACAAATGATTTCCAGGTTTTTGATTAAACACACACACATACACACACACACACACACACACACACACACACACGTATTTCTTAATGTTATTTTTCATTTCTTCTCCTTCACTCTTCCTTTTGTAGGTTCTTACTAATACTAAGGTTCTCATAAATCGTTACCCCAGTGCTAGCTGCTTTTGTTTCATTTTTTCTCTTTTCTTTTCATGATGTTGTTTTCTTAATGGCATTCTCACCCATGTCACAAATTTACCGATCAGGGTCTTTTTCTTTTGAAAGTTTGCTTGTACAGTGGATCCTTGGTATATGATGGGGTTTTGGTCAAAAAACCTCAGAGGATATCGCAATCTATAGATGCTCAAGTCCCATTATATACAATGGAGTATAAGATGATATCCCTTATATTAAATGTCAAAAATCAATGTTTGCTTTTTGGATCTATCTATTTATCTATCTTCTATCTGTCCTATATATCTCAAACCATAGATAATTGAATGCATGGATACAGAATCCGTGTATACCAAGCATCAACTATACTTCTGTTTTAAGCAGTTTTACCACATTCATGATTCTCAAATTGATCTCAATAATCTATATATATATAAAAGACAAATGGTGTCCTCCCCTGCCACTAAACAACAAAAGTACAAGCCCCAGAACCTAGAAATTTGGCAGCACAATCCACCATTTTTTTTTTTTAATAATATTTTTATTGAGTTTTGCACATGTACATGAAAGGAAAGAAAACACCATATACATAGAGGGAAAAAGAAAAAAAAACAAACAAAAAAAAAAGCAAAAGAAAAACAAAAAACAAAAAAAAACCAAAAAACGTGAGTTTAATAAATAGTGGTAGAAAAAAAAAAAACGAACGAATAAATACACACAGTTGGGGGGGGGGGGGAATGGGGGGGGATAGGGAGTGAGGGGGGGGGAGTCGACTTCCACTGCTCCCGACGGTACAGCTTCTTTTCTCCTTTTGAAAACTCATCCATCTTCTCTTCACTTGCTTCTTTGCTGTTGGTGCTTTGGTTTCCACCTCACTGGGTGGGGTGCCGAGTTCCTAGTTTATTTTCAAATCTAATAATTCCTATCTCTTTTTGGTAAATCTTTAATCTATATCCATTTCTTTTGTTTATTTGTACCCTTATTTATTCGTTTTAATTCCTTGTATATTTACCTATGTATATATAAATATGTACTTATTTAGTTCTTATATAATCTTTTAATTATTCGTTTGTTTAGAGCTCTTTTTTGTAGTCAGATTGGCCTCTAGATATTTTTCTATTCCTCGCCAGTCCGTTTCTTTCCTTGATCTGCCCTGATTCCTTGCCATTAAGTAAGTCAATCTATCCATATTTTTTATTTCCACCACTTTGATTAACCATTCCTCATTCTTAGGGATTGTTTCTTGTCGCCAATATCTAGCGTATGTTAATCTAGCCGAGGTGGTTAAGTATATCATTAATTTTTCCTCATTTGGGTTTCGGGGTTCATTGAATATTCCTAATAGGTAGAGTTCTGGAGTTTTCCTAATTTTAGTATTCATCATTTTTTGTATAATTTCATGTATTTTAGACCAGTATTCTCTCGCTTTTTTGCATTCCCACCATGTATGGATGAATGTTCCTTCTTTTACTCCACATTTCCAGCACTTACCATTCTTAGTTTTGTTAATTATTCCTAATTTTTTAGGGGTGAGGTACCATCGGTAGAACATCTTCATCCAGTTCTCTTTTAATTGATATGCGTAGGTATATTTTAGTTTCCTTCCCCAGCACGCTTCCCACTCCTCCATTTGAATGGGTCTTCCTATATCTTTGGCCCATTTACTCATATTGTTTTTTACCTGTTCTATCTCTGTATTCCATTCCAGTAATATCCTATAAATTTTTGAAATTAGGCGGCCTGTTGTAAATAAAATTCTATCCCATAAATTATTTTTCCCCATAAATCCTTTCACTTTGTCTTTTTTATAATATTCCTTCAGTTGGCCATATTGTAACCATGTTATATTTAAATTTTCTGCTTTCAATTCCTCCTGGGATTTTAATCTAAGTTCCGATCCATGTAATTTTATTAATGTTTCGTAATTAGGCCATTGTGACCAACCTAGGAGTCTTCTCTGGACTGCCTCTATGGGTGAAATCCATATCGGGGTTTTATTGTACATTCTTGATTTATATTTATCCCACGTTTTTATAAGTGTCGATCTAATAAAATGATTGCCAAAGTTTTTTTCTATTTTAATTTTGTCATACCATAAATATGAATGCCAGCCTACTCTTAAATCAAAACCCTCTACTGTCAAAATTCTTTTATTTTCCAGTTGTATCCAATCCTTTATCCAAATTAGGTTGCAAGCTTCGTAATAAGTCTTCAAATCAGGCATTGCGAAGCCGCCTCTTCTTTTATCGTCAATTAAATTAATCCTTTTTATTCGGGGTTTTTTACCCTGCCAAATAAATCTACTCAAATCTTTATTCCATGTTGTAAAAATTTTCTGGCTTCTTAATATAGGCAGACATTGGAATAGAAATAACATTTTCGGTAGGATACTCATTTTTACCGCTGAGATTCTACCCATTAGGGAGATTTTTAAGTTATTCCAATTTTCTAAATCCATTTTTATATTTTTCCAGGTTTTTTCGTAATTGTTTTTTAATAATTGGGAGTTTTTTGAAGAGATGTATATTCCCAGGTATTTAATTTTGGGTGTTATTTCAATGCCTAATTTTTCTGATATCAACTTCTGTTTTGCCTTATTAATATTTTTTGCCAGGGCCTTTGTTTTATTCATGTTAATCATTAAGCCTGCGACTTCTCCATATTCTTTGATAATCGAAATCCATTTTTCTCCCTTCTTTGCTGGGTCTCCTATAAAACAAATAATGTCGTCTGCATATGCTTGTATCTTATATTGTACTCCTTGGATGGTTGTTCCTTGTAGTTCCTCATTCGATCTTATATTAATTAATAGGGTCTCTAGGGTCATTACAATCCACCATCTTTGCCCCTACGTTCCGACAACAAAAAGAAAAGAAAAATAAAGTTCTAATTAGAGGGAGAGGAATAATTGTCTTTAGCCAATTGCTGCCAGTTAGAAGACTAAGCTCTGCCCACTTGGTCTCCTAGCAACCTACTCAGGCCTCACTCTCTCTTCCACACTGCCTATAAAATACAGATGATCTTATTTGAACTGGATTATATGGCAGTGTAGACTCAAGGCCCTTCCACACAGCTATATAACCCATTTAGAATCTTATATTATCTGCTTTGAACTGGATTATCTTGAGTCCACACTGCCATATAATCCACTTCAGTGTGCATTTTATTCAGCTGTGTAGAAGGAGCCTCATATAATCCAGTTCTAAGCAGATAATATAAGATATACAGTAGAGTATCACTTATCCAACATAAACACCCAGGCAGAACATTGGATAACTGAATATGTTGGATAATAAGAAGGGATTCAGGAAAAGCCAATTAAACATCCCATTCCCTCACAACCCTATCTGCTGCCAAACGGCCATCCATGTCTATGCCAGGCATCCTCAGAGATTATGAGATCTGTTTGAAAACAGACAAGTGGGATGTTTATTTTTATCTCACCAATGATATCCAGGATGGGACAACTCTTATCTGTCTCAGGCGACTGTGAATGTTCCACTTCCCCACCTTGATTGCCATTGAATACCCTTGCACCTTCAAGGCCTACTTCCTGCTTCAGAGAGGAATCCTTTGTTGGGAGATGTTAGCTGGCCCTCAATACATCATGTCTGGAATTCCCTGATTGCTCAGTGCTGTTCTTTAGTTAACTGCCCTGATTTCACAGATTTTTTAAATACTGGGAGCCACATTTTGTTCATTCCAGGCAGGCAGGAACCATCCAGGCTTTGAAGCTACAAGGCTATTCAGTGCCAATTCCAACATTCACACTTGCCTAAAGCAGACAACACTTCTTTCTTCCACCCTGGTCATTCCACAGATATATAAACTCCACTTCCTTTTGTTACAACACATTTCACAACCTCTGAGGATGCCTGCCATACATGCAGGCAAAACATCAGGAGAGAATACATTTGGAACCTAACCAGGCAGACCACAGAACTCAGAGCAACCCAATACATTGAGAAACAAAAATACTAAAATAAATACAAAAATTAATAAAATAAAATAAAATAATACAATTAAAAAACATAAATAAAAATAATATAATCAAATAATAAAATATAATACATACAAATAATAAAATAAAATAATAAAAACACAAATAATGAAAGAATAAAAAATAAAATAAATACAAATAATACAATAAAAATAATAAAAACACTAAAAAATAATTAAAAACACTAAAAATTAATACACTAAAATACTATAATAACAGAAAATAACTAAAAAGAATACAAGAAAATAATAAAATATAATAAATAAAAAGATATGTTACAATAAAATTAATTAAAGAATACAAATAACATCAAATAAAAATTCCACAACCGTTTTTAACCAATACCACCACCACTTTGCCACAGCAGCGCGTGGCTGGGCACAGCTAGTTTTAAAATAAAATACTTTATTTGGACAGATATTATTTTATAAAATACTTTCTTTGGCCTAATATTATTTTTTCAAAATACTTCTTTGTTTTTCAGTTATTTCTAGGTTATTGTAATAATCATCTTATTAGAGTTTTTTTATTTCATCCCTTTCTACTTGCTTCTCCTAAGAATGTCTCCTTGGTTTTCACTGCTTTGTCTATGATGTTCCTTTAAGCCTCATTGCCTTCAATGTGTTCTCTATCTTAAATATTAAATCCTTACTTTTCTTTCACATTGCAGCATTTTGCTATTAGTCCATATTTTTTATGTTCTCCTCCTAATCTTAATTGTTCTGCCCTTTCTTTGCCTGTGTCAGAAAACAGCTTATGCTCAACTGGGATTTCTTTAAGTTGTTAATGAAAGAATTAGACCTAGGATACCAATTTATAAATGCAATACAAGCAATATATGAGGAACAAATAGCGACCATATGGATTAACGGACTAAAAACTGACGAAATAAAGATAAAAAAGGCACTCGCCAGGGATGCCCACTTTCCCCCCTTATTTTTATTTTTGCGATGGAAATACTATTAAACACAATAAGAGATGACCCGAATCTTAAAGGGACCAGAATCAGAAACAACCAATACAAAATTAGAGCATTCGTGGATGATCTAATCTGCATTGTAGAAGATCCGATTGAAGATATAGAAAAATGGTTGAGTGTTATAGAAGAATTTGGGAGCATAGCAGGTTTTAAAATAAACAAAAGTAAATCAATGATGCTGACCAAGAATATAAGTAAGGCGGAACAAGAAAAACTAAAAAAGATTTCTGGGCTCCAAGTGACGAATAAAATAAAATATTTAGGAATAATAATCACGGCAAAAAACCTACACTTATTGAAAAACAATTATGAAACAAAATGGCTAGAAATAAGAAGACAACTGGAAAACTGGAAAAATTTAAACCTTTCACTTTTAGGAAGAATCTCGGCAATTAAGATGAATATTCTGCCAAAAATGCTCTTCTTATTCCAAAATCTACCAATTCTCAGAAACATGAATATATTTAAAAAATGGGAAAAGGAGTTAATCAAATTTATTTGGCAAGGCAAAAAAGCTAGAATTAAATATATTAATCTAATTGATGAAATGAAAAGAGGCGGTTTGGGGGTACAGGACCTGAAATCATATTACGAAGCTAATGCCCTAATATGGATTAAAGATTGGATGACATTAAAGAAAGAAAAAAATGTTAACGTTAGAAGGACACGACCTCCAAATAGGGTGGCATGCATACCTATGGTATGGCAAAATAAAATTGGAAAAGAACTTCGGAAACCACTTCATAAGATCAGCAATTGTAAAAATCTGGAACAAATATAAAGTTAGAATTTACCCAAAAAAAACCCTTTGGGTCTCCCCACTGGAAGCTGGACAAAGGAAATTGCTAGGCTGGAGGAAATGGCCCACCTACAAGGATATATTAAAACAGACTGCTGGAAACATTGAGATGAAATCCCAAGAAGATGTCAAGAAAAACTTCACAAACCTCTCTTGGCTCCAATACATTCAACTAAAAGAATATTATAACAACAACAGGAAAGAAGGATTCATGTCAAAAGAAACATTCTGGGATAGAATTATGAAATCGGAGAAAAAATTAACATCAAAAATTTACAAAAAAATTCTAGAATGGCAAACAGAGAAAGTAATAGTAAAAGAGTGTATGACAAAATGGGCAATGAATATCAAGAAAACTATTTATATGGATCAGTGGGAGAGCATCTGGAACAAACAGTTAAAACAAATGTATTCGTATGACTTAAAAGAAAATTGGATAAAAATGTTCCATAGATGGTACATAACCCCAAAACAATTAGGACTCATAAACAAATCTCAAAAGACTAATTGTTGGAAATGCAAGAAAGAACAAGGATCCTTCTTCCACATGTGGTGGACTTGTGAGAAAGCAAAAAAATATTGGAAAGAAATCCACGAGACAACCCAAAAAATCTTAAATATAAAATACCAAATGAGACCAGAACACCTATTATTAGGGATCTCAGAAGAAAACTTAAAAGAAAATGAAGAACTCCTACTCAATTACATGATGACAGCGGCGAGAATCGTCTACGCAAGGAATTGGTGACAAGAAATAATACCGGACGTAGATCAATGGATACTAAAGTTAATGGAAATAAAGAATATGGACAGATTATCATACCTACTAGTCAAACAAGGATTACCAAAGAAAAATACCGACTGGCAACCACTAATAAACTTTCTAATGAAAGAAAAGAATCTTAGAGTAACATAATCACAGAACAACCAAGAGGAAAATAAAGACAGTATTATAAATATATATAAGTATAACAACAATATCGATGATAGTGAAGCTTCAACCATAAGGAAAAACAGAACCATTGGGACAGACCCCCATAAGGACTAGAGTCAATATAGATGAAGATGGAAGTCTATGAACTCAATTTATTTTTATTTTATTTTATTTTATTTTATTTCTCTCTTTTTTTTACTTCTCTCTTCTTTCTCTCTTTTTTTTCTTCCATCCTTTCCTCTTTCCTGTTTTTATTTTAAGTCACATATCCTATTTTTCCCACTTTACTATAACCCAAAATGTTCTCCCACTTTCACTGTATTTCTTGAAAAATCTCATAAATAAAAAAAAAAATTAAAAAAGAAAACAGCTTATGTTTAATTATCTTTTCCTTGACCAATTACTCTGGACTTGCCTAATCTTTTTATTGCTTTTTTTGTTGAGCTTGTAGACTTAACATTTCCCTTCCATACCTATGTCCAGTCACTGAGGGGGTACAGGGGGTACAAACCTCACTGGATGATGCCACCAGAGCAAAATGACTGTCTATTAAATATACATACAAAGTTAAAACTCTGTGCTAATATACTTTTTGAATGAAATGCATATGCACTCTGGTCAGAGCTGCCATCATATGGTTTTGTCTAAAAGCGCTACAAGAACACATTGTTGCTTTCATTGCTCCTTGTTTTTTTATATTCATTGATTTTGATATTTTTCTGGTATTTTAACTATAATATAGCTGGTATGGGAGGAGGCCCATGGAGATGACACCTTGAATTATCACACTTGGTGACACCAACCCTAGTGATGCCATAATATTTTATTATGATGATACTTTACCAGGAACCAAATGCATGTCTTCAATTATAAGGCATATATCAATAATTGCAGGCATTAACCAACAAATGTCTCTCTGCTGACAAAAGACATCTATCAAGGTAATGGGGAGGTGAAAAATTCTCCACAAATCCTTCTCCATACATCTTCTCACACATACCTAAATCCCAAAGCTGCTCCATTGTAGGGCACTTTGGGAAATATTTGGAAGAAGTGGAATGGATCATCAAACCATTCCTTCTTGTTTTGATTATAGTTGACATTGACCAGTGGCCAGATTAAATTTGGAAACCACTCTGTTTATTGATAATTTTGTAAAAATAAAATCTACATAAAGTAAAAATAGAATAAAACATACAAAAAACTAAAAAACTACAAACATTACACACATTGAACTATGAACGAGATACAGTTTAAAAGCGAAAAAGGAAAAATGACATTTACCATATACCTACGCGCAAATTTAAATTACCTAAATATATAACAAAAACTGCAGTTCTCAAACTAGAAAAATGACTTCCAACTATCTTTTCTGCAGTTGAATTTAAACTCTTAAAAAACCCTCTCTCACTACTTTGATGATGAGTTACACTCAACCTATGTGTTTAATTTGTACTAATTAAAAAAAAACCATTAGTTGCCAAATCACCATAGTTTTCTCCAATCTTTAAAACACATTGTTAATGGCTTTTCTTTGATGAAAGTAAACAATTTATCATTTCTGTTAAATCATTGTGTTTTAGTAACCAATCTTCTTTAGTGGGTAACAAGCTGTGCCCGGCCACACGTTGCTGTGGTGAAGTATGGTGGTATGGGAAATAAAGTATTGAGGAATTGGTGGTAGTCAAGATAAAGGGTAAAAGTTTTCCCCTGACATTAAGTCAAGTCGTGTCTGACTCTGGGGGTTGGTGCTCATCTCCATTTCTAAGCTGAAGAGCTGGCGTTGCCCGTAGACTCCTCTAAGGTCATGTGGCTGGCATGACTGTATGGAGCGCCATTACCTTCCCGCCGGAGCAGTACCTATTGATCTACTCTCATTTGCATGTTTTCGGACTTCTGGGTTGGCAGAAGCTGGGGCTAACACTGGGGGCTCTCTCCACTCCCCCAAATCAAACCTGTGGCCTTTCGTTCCAGAAGTTCAGCAGCTCAGCGCTTTAACATACTGCGCAATCAGGGGATATTATTTCCTAAAGGTTGTGCATATACAATATTTCTGATTTTTTTTGTCTGTTGGAGGCAAGTATGAATGCTGCAATTAGGGAAAACGATTAGCATGTAATGGCCTTGCAGCTTTAAAGCCTGGCTGTTTCCTCCCTGAGTGAATTTTTTGTTGGGAGGTGTTAGCTGGCCGTGATTATTTCCTGTCTGGAATTTCCTGGTTTTCAGAGTGGTGGTCTTTGCGATATTTTCTGTGCTTCTACTGTCTGTGGCCCTCAGAAAATAGAGGATTTGCCAGACTTTGGTGATGGGAATACTTTGTTGGGAGGTGTTAGCTGGCCCTGATTGTTTCCTGTGTGGAATTCCCCTGTTTTTAGAGTGTTGTTCTTTATTTAGTGTTCTGATTTTAGAGAGTGTATTGTTCTGTTTTATTATACCACAGTAATTTTTATTTATTCTGATTTTAGTGTTTTTGAATACTTGGAGCCAGATTGTATTCATTTTCACGGTTGACCGCAACACAATAATAATAATAATAATAATGATGATGATGATGATGATGATGATGATGATGATGATGATGATGATGATTATTTTGGTAATACACACTGCTTCACTCCCTTCTCAGCTTCCTTTCTGGAAGAATCATTTCTTGGGAGATGTTAGCTGGCCCTAGAATCATAGAATCATAGAATAGTAGAGTTGGAAAAGACCTCATGGGCCATCCAGTCCAACCCCCTGCCAAGAAGCAGGAAATCGCATTCAAAGCACCCCCAACAGATGGCCATCCAGCCTCTGTTTAAAAGCTTCCAAAGAAGGAGCTTCCACCACAGTCTGGGGGAGAGAGTTCCACTGCCGAACAGCCCTCACAGTGAGGAAGTTCTTCCTGATGTTCAGGTGGAATCTCCTTTCCTGTAGTTTGAAGCCATTGTTCCGCGTCCTAGTCTGCAGGGCAGCAGAAAACAAGCTTGCTCCCTCCTCCCTTTGACTTCCCCTCACATATTTGTACATGTCTATCATGTCTCTTCTTAGCCTTCTCTTCTGCAGGCTAAACATGCCCAGTTCTTTAAGCCTCTCCTCATAGGGCTTGTTCTCCAGACCTTTGATCATTTTAATTGCCCTCCTCTGGACACATTCCAGCTTGTCAACGTCTCCCTTCAACTGAATTGGACACAGTATTCCAGGTGTGGTCTGACCAAGGCAGAATAGAGGGGTAGCATGACTTCCCTGGATCTAGATGCTATTCTCCTATTGATGCAGGCCAGAATCCCGTTGGCTTTCTTAGCAGCCGCATTATATTGCTGGCTCATGTTTAACTTGTTGCCCACAAGGACTCCAAGATCTTTTTCGCATGTACTGCTGTCTAGCCAGGCGTCCCCCATTCTGTATTTTTGCATTCCATTTTTTCTGCCGAAATGAAGTATCTTGCATTTATCTCTGTTGAACTTCATTTTGTTAGTTTCGGCCCATCTCTCTAGTCTGTCAAGATCGTTTTGAATTCTGCTCCTGTCTTCTGGAGTGTTAGCTATCCCTCCCAGTTTGGTGTCGTCTGCAAATTTGATGATCATGCCTTCTAACCCTCCGTCTAAGTCGTTAATAAAGATGTTAAAGAGAACCCTGATTGTTTCCTTTGTGGAATTTCCAATTTCCCTGCTTTCAGAGTGTTGTTCTTTATTTACTGTCCTGGTTTTAGATATTATATTGTTCTGTATTATTCTATCACAGTAATTATTTCATATTACAGTAGAATCTCACTTATCCAACATTCGCTTATCCAATGTTCTGGATTATCCAACGCAGTCTGCCTTTTAGTAGTCAATGTTTTTGTAGTCAGTGTTTTAAATTCATTGTGATATTTTGGTAGTAAATTTGTAAATACAGTAATTACTACATAGCATTACTGTGCATGGAACTACTTTTTCTGTCAAATTTGTTGTATAACTTGATGTTTTGATGCTTAAATTGTATAATCATTACCTAATTTGATGTTTAATCGGCTTTTCCTGAATCCCTTCTTATTATCCAACATATTCATTTATCCAACGTTCTGTCGGCCTGTTTATGTTGGATAAGTGAGACTCTACCGTATATTGATAATGTTATATTATCTGCTTAGAACTGGATTATATGAGGCCCCTTCTACACAGCTGTATAAAATGCATACTGAAGTGGATTATATAGCAGTGTGGAGTCAAGATAATGCAGTTCAAAGCAGATAATATAAGATTCTAGATAGGTTATATAGCTGTGTGGAAGGGCCTTAAGTCTACACTGCCATATAATCCAGTGGAAATTAGATACTCTGTGGAAGAGGCCTAAGTGAGGCCTAACTCTGCATGTCCCCTGGGCTGAGTAGGTTGCTAAGAGACCAAGTGGGCGGAGCTTAGCCTTCTAACTGGCAGCAATTGGATAAAAACAATTATTCCTTTCCCTGTAATTAGGACTTTATTTTTCTTTTCTTTTTGTTGTATCAACCTAGAGCCGTGGATTGTGTTGTCAAATTTTGAGGTTGGGGGCCCCTGTAATTTTGTTGTTTTGTCCGCTGCCCTGATTCCATCACTCTTTTATATATATAGATGAATCACTTTTTATTTCTAGGCATATTATATTCTTGCAGTTGTTAACCTGTACTGGCTCCCTTCTAGTTGACCTTACATAAGTCCCAAAATAAAATGTTCAGGTTTTAATTGCACATTGGTCTTTATATTTTTGGATCCATCTATGTATTTGAACTCAATATTT
The DNA here is from genome assembly GCF_035594765.1 of Anolis carolinensis. Taxonomy (NCBI): domain Eukaryota; kingdom Metazoa; phylum Chordata; class Lepidosauria; order Squamata; family Anolidae; genus Anolis; species Anolis carolinensis. The sequence continues at coordinate 108,683,189 of NC_085841.1, forward strand.
TTTAGCCTTTTCAGAGGTCCATCACATAGGACAGACTATCCTAGCTTTTCAAATTTTCAGCATACTGTATTTTCATCTTCATATTATATTCTCAACAATACTCAGCATATTTTTATACCTCTACCATTTTTCTTTGCCTGTTGTTTCTTTTCTGTAAAAAGCCTCTTATGTTAAGTAGCATTTTCTGGCATAACATATTATTATTATTATTATTATTATTATTATTATTATTATTATTATTATTATACCCCGCCCCATCTCCCCGAGGGGACTCAGGGCGGCTTACATGGGGCCAAGCCCAGGCAACAAGCAATATAAAACTCAGCAATAAAAACAAATCATAAACAAATAAAATCACATATACCAATCACGTAGGGATTTATCAAGATTTGCAGTACCATTGATCTTTCTTTCATTTGTTTTACTTTGGAGTTCAAAGGAAATAGTGACATCTATGCATGTCTGTTTTGAGGGTTATGTCAAGATTTTTTCTTTAAAAAAATTACATGGAGCAGTGACAAGAAAAAAAGCAAAGCTTCAGTGTGATGTGATCTCAAGCTAAACGAAACGAGCCAATTGCTAGCTAGAGAAGAAATAGCATGAATGCTTTGCTGGGCAAGCAGTGAGGGATAATGTGTTTGAATCATGTCCAAAATCTTATTAAGACACATTTCACATCATGATTATTATAATCTACATTTACTTTATTTTTTTTTTATCATACCATAGATATCCGTACCATCCAATTCTCAGATCATCACATTCAATTTCCAAGAGTCTCTTTTCCTTTGCCCATATTAAAAACATATAATCTCTAATTTGTTAATCCAACGCCTAGATGTTTTCCATGTTGAGGTATTTCAATTTTTACTACTGACTGCTTATTTTGCCAAACAAATAATTCTTCAATTTTTAACAATGATTGCAATAATTTGGTATTTTCTGAAATAAGACCAACATTCTTGGTAACACATCCATTTTTTTTCTACTGAGGTTCTACCCAACAGATACAGGTTTAAACTCTTCTGCCCCGCTTGACTTTCTTAATTATATTCCATGTTTTAATGTAATTATTTTGGTATTACATACAATTTCAATTTGTCATTATAATACCTAAATAATATGTTCTCTTGTTTTCAGTTGTAAAACTAGCCCCACAACAATTCTGTTTGATCTTTCATCTTTATGGTTAATGAACATTAGGGTGTTTTGTTTATTAATTTTAAAAACTGTCAAACACCCCCCCCCCCCCAATTATTTTAATTTAACCAGAAGTCTTTTCACATTCTCTAGTGGAATTGTCAAGGTTATCACCAAAACATCTGCAAATCCCCTTGCTTTATATCATTTCTTTTTAGCCTTTTAGCTTATAATCCTTACATCTACTAGCCTTATATTTCTATTCAAGAACTCAAGTGCTAAAATGAACAGAAATTGTGTCAATGTACATCATTGTCTAGTTCCTTTTTGTTTCTCACATGGGTTGGATAACTCTTCGTTAATCATTACCCATGCTGTGTAGAGTAACACATGTCATAAAACTTCCTCCAAATGACATTTCTTTCAACACTCTTTTTAAAAAGTTCACTTTAGCATGCCAAAGGCTTTTTTCTGCATGTGGCCTGTTTTTTGTGATTTCACTCTAAGTATTCCTATACATTTAATAAATATAATACAATTATTGCTTGCTTTACAAAAACCACATTTTCTTGAATCACTCTAACCTGCAGCCAAAATCATTTTTCATCTTCCCTCTCTTTTCCATATGACCATATATTTGATTAGGTAAAGGTAAAGGTTTCCCCTGACATTAAGTCCAGTCGTGTCCGACTCTGGGGGTTGGTGCTCATCTCCATTTCTAAGCCGAAGAGCCGGTGTTGTCCGTAGACACCTCCAAGGTCATGTGGCCAGCATGACTGCATGGAGAACCGTTACCTTCCTGCTGGAGCAGTACCTATTGATCTACTCACATTTGCATTATGAACATGTAATTTGTAAAAAAAACTTACTCTTATATATGTCTGCTAAGAAACTAAGTTGTTATTTTCTCTATTACACTTGTGTGGGTGGGTAGTTGTAGTTCAGACTCTGACTTTGCCAATGTTTACTACAGAGATTGCCTACATATCCTAACAAATTTCAGTGAGCAAACTACATGCAATTAATGGTACAAAATGATTGTCTGCTGTGCCAGGTACCATTGGAGATGTTGCTGTCTTTGGTAGTGATTGCTATGCATAAATGTTGGCAGAGATCACATATTTTGGGGAAGAATTTTTTTAATATATATATATATATATTCCTCTAATTCTTCAAATATTCATTTCTTTTTGTTTTAGAAAACTACATTTAAAATATGGGAGTAGGATATAGATTAGAATATAATAACCTAAAATTTTTACCCCAAAGGGCAGAAGCTGGTGAAAGGACTGTGTGTAAGAGAAAGAGAGTGAACAAATGTAGACAGCCTGAGTCTAATATTTTTCAAAGAACCAGGTGACAAGTACAGGTAAAAATCCTGATCCTTATTGACAGGATTTGTGCCTGTACCTGTCACACTTTGCTTTGAAAATATCTGACTTTGTGGAAGGCATATTGCTTCTTTCAAGTGGTTTTCATCTAAGAGGAAAATGTATATCTTCAAGTTTTGTTCTTCTTTTAATTTGTCAAATTGTTTTGATCACCTTCTCAATTTCTCTCCCCACGCCCAATCTCTTCTCCACTCCACATACAACTATCATCCTTGTCCTCCAAATATACACAAACACACAAGCACCCAAGCAGATATTTGGTCTTCACCAGACTAAAAAAAAGTCTTCCTATTAAAATCGTAGATCCATGGAATCTAACATATTTTATCTATATCTATTTGACTTGTGTGTTTTAATATCTAATAGAGTAATGCCTTGGATATGAAACCAAGGTAGAAACCAGATGTGGTTTTTTGGAGGGTGTGTGTGAATATTTGGGGTGCAAGAAGATAAAGAACCCTGAATGAATGATGAGATGTCAGCCTATAAACATTGGTAGAGAAATTCACTTGGAGGCACTTGTCATTACTGGAATTTAGTCTATGATTATGCTTGTAACTGAAAGCAACTCCCTGGAAACATGAGTAGTTAATATGGATTAGTTGGTTCTCTTTCTATATAAGCAATTTAAATCAGATGCAAACATGAAGTTGGAAAGCTGGAAAGGTGGGGAAAGAGGCTCAGAAAGATATAAAGCACAGAGTGGGGACATAGCAGTGGGAAAATGAGAAAAGTAATGGTGCAAGCTATTTGTTAAAATGAAGAAAAATAACTTTGCCTTATGACATAAAATGTTTTTTGTGTGTGCATGTGTGGGTGCATGCATGCTAGATTTATTATTCCATTTATGCTTAAACAAATCAAGCATTGGCATTTACCTTTGGAATATAAAGTTACTTATTTCTGTACTGTAGAGTTTAACAGAAGTATAGCTGAATGGTTTCACAAGGCATCAGTTACACTTTCCAAGCATTTGCCGATATAAATATAAAAGCTTCAATTTTAAAGGATAAATAAAGCAACACTATTATCTAAACAGGGTAAAATATAACATCCTTGTGGTTTGTGGAAATTTTTGATGTGGCTGCTGGCTTTTCAATAAAAATCAATTATGCCTTAAATGTGAGCGGTAGTCAACATACTACAGACTATAAATTCAATTTCATACTCAGAAATATGGATTAGCTGAACTAGATGCCCTTCCATTGATTTCGGAAAGCAAAAGCTGATAAGGTAAATAATAGTAAGAAGCTCTCTGACACTCCACATCAAGTTCCGGATTTCCATATTATTTTTGTAAGAACTTTCCAGTCACTATAATATTCTCCTAGTGAAATATGTATGATGAATGAATATTATACGGATTGCTGATTCATCTCTATTTACCGAATGGATATTTAGCTTTTATGATGCAAGGTGGGAATGGGATAGGAAATGAATATATTTATTTCCTTTCACACTGCGGAAGGCATGTATCATCCTTTCTGAATAAAGCCATTGGTAATTACAGAACATTCTGATTAAGCTCATGTTCTTTAGGCTAGACTCTAGCCTCTAGAGTCGCCTATAAATAAATGCCCCAGAGAATTGGGCTGGAAGACAGCACCACTCACTACAAATATAAATTAGGAGAAAGGAAAAACAATGTGCTGCAAATTCAAAATAAAATCTCCTCCGTGTACTTTGGACTGAACAGCATAAACAGGAAATAGGAAAATGTCATGGATACCCCAGCAGTAACAATACTAATGATCTCTGTTTATAGAATCATTTTCCTATGTTCCAAAAGTGTTTCACATAATAGGATGGAAAAAAGGAATGAAAACTATATAGAAGAGTAATGGGAAGAATAAGTCAATGTAAAACAAAAGTGAGGATAATGAGGCAATTGCATTTAAAAGAAAAGAAAACCACATTTATGGAAATATTAGGCTTAGAACTAACACTACACTGGCACATAACTGTTAGCGCAGTATAAATGTTCTCTTTCTTCCTGCAGTCCTTTGCAGCATCATAAAGTTACTTCAAGTAAAAACAAATTGGAAGATGCATGGGGACAGAGGGAAAGCTGGAAGGATGGGATCTCAGTTCTATTGAGGGAAAGAAATCCGTCAGCAGAACTGTTCTTTGCATATTCTCCTTTCTAACACATTCCTATTTCATCCAGTCTTCAGACAACTCACATTGAATTGTACTTTTATATCTTCACAACAAGATTGTGAGTTAGGTTAAGTGGAGAGAAAAACTTATTTTCAGGCATCGCATCTGTGGAAATTTTTGAAGATGAATACACAGGATGCAGTACTGTGAAAACAGCTTTCTTTTACATATCATGTGTTGCCATGAACTGCAGTGGGCAACCTCTGAAACTAGAGCATACATGTATGTAAGCAGGGCCGTAGTCAGAGGGAGGGTTAAGGATTCACACACACCCCCCCCCAAAATGTGTCAGGTTAAAAAAGAACCTGGTTTACTCATAAATTGGTTAACCAGTTAAAATTCATGAGTAAAACAGACTTTTTTTTAACCAGACACATTTGGGGGGTGGGGGTGGATTGAACCCCTAACCTCCCCTGGCTATGGTCCTGTATGTAAGTATGTATGTACATAGTTTTTTTTCTTGTAATCAGAAACCAACAACAATATGAATGATAAGTTTTAAAAGGGCTGACCCACCCAATAGAAGAACCTTTGTCACCATTGCCTGTCCTCAGACCTATTCCTTTTCAAAGGATGGAAAATGGCAGTGAAGTGGGGTGGCTGCAGAATCCAAAATCCTTTCCTTTGTAACCCAGTTGTTAACAACATGGGCATGAATCAGTCCACCATTATTCTCATGAATTTTCTGAGTTTGAATTCTAAATTTCTCCTAATAATATTTTGTGATCAGCATAAATAGTTTGTGTTAATATAGGAAAGAGGGAAAGGCAACAGAATAAAAGATGAGCATGCTGTCACTATACTGTTACCAGAAGAGCACAATTGTATTGGTCCTGGAAGAACTCCTTCAGAATCCACAGTACCTCAGGGGCACTGGGGCTCACCTCATCACAGATAAGGTTCCATACATCTAAGACCCTGCGGTTGAGTCTCATTTTCAACGGGGTCACTACAGAGGTATGGGACATGTGGACTGCACCAGGTGACACCATCAGAGGGATGACACCAAAGCAACTATCTATAACAGATGGCAAGAGGAGTGAGTCCATTCTTGCTCAGTGGCTGCTGCTATCCCCGCTTCCCCCCTTTTCCCGTGCCAGGCTCCAGAGCTTCCCTTCTGTTCCTGCTTTGGTCTCTTCAGACAAGTCTACTTTGCAGAAGCATAGCTACCAACCAGGACAAGGGCATTTTACAACATGCTGGTTCATGTAGCCTCTCAAAGTGATTTCTTCCCCCTCCTTCAGTCTAGCCTGTTTAGTCCCTAAGAAAATCACAGGAAAAAATCCTTCTTGCTAGAGGAAGAATTAATGTGCTTCAAGAAGGTGGGGAAAGACTAGTGAAAAGATGCCAAACAGACATTATTGCTTGGTGGCAAAACCTCCTTTACAACTTGAAAATATGTGGGCTCATGGCAGCTTCATATTTCCTGGGGCACAGTGTCCATGTGTAGCATTTCCTTCATTGTCACTTGTGGGAGAAGGTCATAGAACCAGAAAAAGGAACAATACAATAGTTAACTCACAGAAATGAAAAATGGGGAAATGTTCTCATTCCTTCCCTTGCTGAGAAGTTTCTTTGCCACCCTGTACTGCTCCACCAGGCTTATCTTCCTTAGAGAACTGCTCTTTATTATTCCCCTGAGTTCGAAGCAGCCATATATGTTCTGAGTTGGGCAATATGGTTCAGGCATATCCCTTAAGTGCACCAGATCCCATCTGGTCTTGGAAGCTAAGCAGAAGATCAATGTGATATGTCAGTCAAATCTCAATTCCCCATGATGAATAAAAGGGACAATGGCTCTCTTCCTCATCATATGTGCTGACAAATTCACCATGCATCGTGGCAAATCCGGCAGTGCCCAGCGGTGAGTGTGGGGTGCAAGAAACCCATTCTCCTATGCCCTGTATTGCCCAGCTTTCACCTTACCTCATCTTACGGGGGAAAGTGTCTGCTGCCCGGCCTCCCTTGTTGATCCCAATATAACATCGGAAGCCTCCCATGTTGCTGCTGTGGTAACTTATGCCAGCTCCTCTTTAGTTTTGTGAAAGAGCCCCACCGGAAATAGCTCTATGTCATAGGATGGTAGCAGGCAGGATCCTAACTAAAGAGGAACCGGCATTGCCACAGAAATTTACTCCATTTGATGAGGCCGTAGATCACAGGGCTACTGTGCAGATGAGTGATGTATGAATTACAAAAAATTGTGCATTCTTCAAATGTTATATGAGTGATTAACAATTGTTTAAATTCTGGTTTAGATGATAATGTTATACTTATAATGTAATATTCGATTAATTTGTTGCTAAATATGGGGCTACGTTAAACAGATGGCTTTCATTGATTTATTGTTCCTTGCAAATTACCTTGTAGAATGGTTTATGAAGAATAAGGAGACTTTTTGTGAACTTAACAAAAAAAACTAACAAAAGCTGTTCCCAAACTTTCGTTCCATTGTAACTAAAATATTTTGCAAAAACTCCACACAGTACTACTTTTGTGAGTGAAATTATTCTTATAGGTGCACTTGGAAATTTGCAAACATTCGTAAACAGCTCACTCTTGAGGAAGAAGAAAAGTGCTATTAAGCAGGTGTTGGAATGTAAATGACTTCTCATTAATGGAGTCTTCTGGTGGCACAGTGACAGTCACAAAAAACAAATTCCAAGGCATTAGTGTTGTTGTTTTTTTTTAAAAAAAACTAAAAGGCTTTAGATTACTTTGGATAGAAGGTGTCCTTGTGGTTTTCATGACATAAGTTTCCTTCCAAAATTTCAAATACAAATTAAACATTTTTGTCATTTTCAATGCATTGAGCAATGACAAAATTCACATTCTAAGGAAGAATTATGTTATAAAGCCTTCACCAATGCCTTGGCATACGATTAATCCCAGTTGTATCCAGAAAATAAAATGTGTCCTCAGGCCTCCTGGATTTGCTCTCTTTATTATGGACTTTATCATATGAGGCAGACAAATGGACATTGCAACTGGACTTTCACCTTTGGTGGCGATCTTTATTACACATCACTATATGCATCTGCTGGTCTGCTTTCTCCTTTTGATTCCCCTTTCAGCTACTAATGGGTAAAATCCACCAATAGCTCTCTTTCCCACAATGTTCTCATCACCCACCTTGGTGCAGTTATTCTCTTCTGCTTCTGTGATAGCATGCTAGCAGTAAACAGATATCAGGAGGTGGGATTCTCCTCCCCTCCCCTTTCCTTTTATTTTATATTTGATAGTAATACTTGTCTTGTTTTTGTTTATAAAAGCTGGAAATATACAACTGTTTTTAAAAAGAAAAAAATATGGAACACTGCAGGGAGATGGAGTTATAAAGGTATGTGGAACAATGATCATGGGACCACAAATTGGCAAGTCGGTACAACTGCGCTAATGAACAGAAGTGCAATATTGAAATGCTAGACCCGGTATGTATTCACAACTATAGTGAAATAGTTGATTCGTGTGATGAAGTCCTGAGTTACTGAAATTGGATGCACAGAGATATTATATAAGTCTTGTTTCGCTCTATCCGTTATTTATACAGACTTCCACATTATATTAGTGTCCTAAATTCAGTTAGAGAGACCTGCTAATGAAATTCCTTCCATCAGTGAAATGTGAGTGAATGATGCGTCTTCACCATAACACCCACCCACCCTCATACACCCTTACCAATCTACTTGGAGGCATGGGAACTCATCCCTTCCTCCCAAGTTGCTTCTTAGGTGGTACTGAAAAAAGCAAGGAAAGAATAAAGGAATGTTCTATTGTGCTTGCACTGCTGAACAAGTGTAATGTTGGATTCAAGTATCCCTTTCAGCTATATCTGTCATTATTACACCATATATCTCTGTGCTACACACAAGATTAATAAAGAACATCAAATGCAAAATCAATGATTCTTAACTGGAATATTGTTCTACACTGGAAATGTATGAGCACCTCACAATTTAAATGATAAAAGATGGACCCTTTATACACATTACCATAAAACACAAGCCAAGGTTAGATCACGATTAATCAAGATGGTTAAATTTCTACATCTCAGCAAAGTCTATCCACCAGATTGAAGTAAGTTGAGATACTTCCCACATAACTGGATGCAATAGCCACGTGTCCTGCATGAATGGATAATGTACCACACAATTCTATGCAGGAAGTCCATGTTAGATACAAAGGAGTTCCACCCAAGTTAATACATATGAATATGAATACTGAAAAACTGTGATCAGATTGATGCAGAACATGTTATGACACAATAAAGGCTGGGTGAATACATGTTACCAGATTTACTAATGAAAGCCCAGCAAATAGTGCCAGATTCAAGAAATAGTGTCTCTTGCAGAAATATATAAAGAGCCAACACAAATTTGCATCTCAAAAAACTGGTTTCCTAGATACATGTTATACAGTCATGTGCATTATCCACATGGTATTCCTGGATTTAAACATGGGGTGTACAATGCAATGGTAATGTGTGTCACTACCTAATCAAAAGAGAAAATGAAATTACCAATCAAATCTAGAAAATATCCTGTGTTCTACTGAAAAACCATATTCACTTCAATCACTTATTGGCAGCAATTTAAAAAACATTCACCATAGCCCTTAGGCTAGGTCTTTTCTGAAGTATGCCTTTAGATAAGGAGTCCATTCCCCTTGTCCACACGAACTGGGAGCCATGCTTTTTTCTTTAAAACCATGTATGATCCAAACGTGTTCTCAGTAAATCAATGTTTAGTTGAAAAACAAGACAATATCACCAAAAATCAAAGAGAAGGGTTCAAAAACAGAGATTCATCTAGGATTCCCTGGTGACTTTCAATCGGTCCAGACACATGAAGAAAAAACATCACACCAAAAAACAGAAAGAGAGAAGGAGAGAGAGACACACACACACACACACTCAGATTTCAAGAGTTCTACATCTCTCTCGGGCTGTCAGAGTCCTTGTCTGACCCTCAGCATTACAATGTCTCAAAGTTCCCAAGTGTCAGTGAGCTCTGCCTCTTGAAGTTGGATGGATATCTGTCAATTATACTCTTCAGAATACTTTGATGTGGCCAGGTGTGACCTAGCTCATTACCATACCAGGCATGAAAGCATCCTTTGTATTAACATTTTGATAATAAGGTTTATTCTTATCACATGCACTCTTCCTTTTGCAGGGCCCCCTGTATGCTCCATGCTTAATTTAATTCAGTATTGCATTGCCTACATTTTATTTCAAATTCTGTGCAGCTGCTGTTGGCAATTATCCTTTCCGTACACCTCAGAGAGCATTAAGTTCATTTTTGTAGGTTTTCTCAGCCCCCAGAATAAATTACCCTCTACATTTTCTGATCCTTCTTTAAAACTGAGGCTGTCTAACCCATGTAGAAGATGCTTTTAAACAATAACTCAACTTATGAGAATGACCACTTTTTTGTTGGCATCACCGCACCATCCTCTTAAAAAATACTTTAACATATCAGTATTTCAGTATATTCAATATTTACACAAATTGACTATAATATTCTCTTTCATAAACTACAGCTTCATAACAGCAGCTAATGAAATGGTTGTTTATAAAAAGAAGATATCTATATTGCAGAAATTAACATTATTCTCTAAACCATTCTCTGCACATGTAGTGCTCATGATACAAGATGAAATGCCATCTCATGGTACACGATACACACCTCCTACTTGGTTTGCATTTCTGTTCCAAAGCAGCTTGTTAAAAAGAATATTCTGTGGCAGAGGGGCCCACTCCTGCCTTCCTACTGAGAGTCCAACATCTGCTACCACCTGTCTAAGAACACCATGAAGAAAAGCACAAGATTTGTTTTTGTTTTCCTACATATGCTCGGCATCCAAGCATCTGTACTAATCGCCACCATATTCTTGAACTTTGATACCATTTGGGAGCCAGTGCTGAAAGAGTGTGAGACCTGGACCGGAGCCACCTGGTTTCAAATCCCAGCTCGGCGACAGATTTCATCTCTTTCCAATCCTTGTTGCTTCTATTTTAAAAAATAAAATACTGAGTAAAACCACCTACTTTGTTGTGAGAGCAACAGAAAATGAGATAAGAATTATAAAGCTTTCTCTCCACTAAAAGCACTATCTACATGATAAATAATCATTGGTTTATGTGTATTTTGCAGCAGACAAAATAGAAACATTGCTCTAGATATGATATGTGTTACTCCTTTTTTTGTACATTTTTCACATACACACACACCTGCATAACATCAAGATGTTGAAACTATACTAATGGGTATAGCAGTGATTCAATGTCCTTCATTTTGAATGGGTGCTGATAATTCATTTTCTTTACTGACAGACAGCAACAATCCAAGTGCCATGAGGCAACACAGGAATGTTGTATGATGTTCCATGACCAGGACTTCCCTTCCATGCCCCATCAAAGGCAGCTTCTTAGCATCCATGTACCCCCTGCCATAGATCAGCCTTGCAGCTATTCCACATGCCTTCTTATCCATTTAATGGCTGGGAAAGGGTGCAGCCAGGTAAGATCCAATGTCAGTTCTGCATTGAAAGAAATTAGCAAATATTACAATCACTCCCTTCAATTCTTCAATGATTAGATACATGCTAGACATCCAGAGCAAGTCTGTTTTTTTCCCCTTGGCTATACTACTGTACCTAGATGATGCTTGGGCAGCCCTGACTTCATTGATCTATAAATAGCTGTCCCCTACTGCTGAATGTACATGGAGTCATGAATAAGTGATTTGAAGCTGATTTTGAAGACTGGATTTATTGTGTAAACACCTCCTTGTGCAATAAACTTAAAAGCACACACACATTGACTATCCCTTGTCTGAAATGAGACCAGAAATATTTGGGATTTTTCAGATTTTGAAATATCCACATTTGCATATACATACATAATGAGACATCTTGGAGATGGGACCCACGTCTGAACATGAAATTCATTTATGTTTCCAATACATGTTAGACATATAGCCTAAAGATAATTTATATGCAATATTTTTAACAATAAGGTGCATAAAACAAAGTTTGTGTACATTGAACCATCATAAGCAAAGGTGTCACACTATCTCAGTCCCCCATGTGGACACTTTTGCATTTTTGAGTATTTCAAACTTTGGAATATCACATAAGGAATGCTTAGGTTGTTCCAGGTTATGTGAATGTATGTCATAAACAGAATTGAACCATTTACTGTAGTTCTTTGAACCGCTGTTATTCATTTCAGATGTTTATCAGGAAATGCAATAGCCAGCTGCTTGAGCTTAAAAGCACAAATCAAGCCAACTATAGTTAAGACCCTATGATGAGAAAGGGATTGCTTCGGGGGAATTGTGGCAGATGTTGAAGCATTAGAATGTGGACCTCTATTTGAAAATTATTTATGATCCACATAGACTGAAAGTAATTTTATATATAATATTTTTAATAATAAAAAGACCTAAGCTTTAAACCACATGATAGTCATACGTTGAATCATATAAGCCTCAAATGCTATATGAAAGCCAAATTGCTCAATATTTTGATTCCAGGTCCTCTCAGGAATTCATGGAAACTGAGTCTTAGAATCAGAGAACAGAAGAGATCAAAAAGGCCATCCAGTCCTCCACCACCCCATTGGCTATGCAGAAGCACACAATTAAAGTACTCCTGATACATGGCCATCCAGCCTCTGGTTTAAGGACTTATAGAGGAGGAGACTTCACCACACTCTATATTTCACAGTATCCATGTTAGTGAGACACCCTGTGTCATTTTGCATGCAGATGTGCATATGCATACCATTCACATGTATGCACATGTAGCTAAACAAGTGATGCACATGTGGATGTATGTGAACATTAATTTGTACAATGTTGCAGGGATTTATGATCCCCTGTTGTTGGATCTGGGCCTGTGTATTAATCTAGAACATGCTAGGAAATTTAGATAGCAGCTTGCAGAACCAGCCCAATAGAATATGAAGTCCAAGGTAGAAATCAATGCTGCTTGAACATGCACAACCAGTACATGTCCTAAAATGCCAGATTATGATGCAGGATCAATCAATCTCTCTCTGGGCCCTTCTACACATCTATAAAACCTGGAAGTAACCGGGTTAAAGGGGGGAGCTGGCTAAATGACATTTAGCCAAAGTGTGGGAGGAATCGGGTTAAAAGCTAAAAAGCATGTGTTAAACAGGTATGCTTAAAAACCCAATACAGCCTGAAAAAAGCACACTTTCCTTCCCTCCCTCCATGTAGACAGCTCCAGCACATGTGCACTTTTTTAAAAGCCCAAAACAGCTGATCAGCTGATTGGGTTGTAAAACGGACACACAGGTGGTTTAAAGAAAGCACAAATGGAGAGCAATTAGAACTCTCTGAAACTCTTTATTTTTACACTTTATAATCTTAGGCAGAGGTTGAATTAAGAATTGAGGAAGAGAGACATCCGACAGAAGTATTTGTTTTTTAAAAAATATCTCTGTTATGCTCTGTATCTCATATGCGCAGATGCAAATCTGCTTGTGTTAATATTAAGATATTTTCCTGTGCACATATACAGTCCAGTGCATAATGGAGGGATTTTTTTTTTTAAAAAAAACTTCTGCTGGATGTCCCCTCTCCTCCACCCATCTTGATCCGCTATAGACAACAGTGGGGGACCATATCCCAGGACTGATAGGGATGTGTATGGACCTGCTGTCAAGTCCTGGGATTTTTTTCATCTTAGATTTAAAAAGTGGATTCTGGATACACCCTCTGTTTCTATGATTTGAAACATTTTATCCAGGAAGAAATTTCTTCCACCTGCTCCAGTCTTGGCCCCATCATTTCTCCAATAACAGAGATATTCAAGTCCTCCTTGAGTTAGGCTTTACTGGATAAGCCCTCAACCTTCTACTAATTCTAGCAATAAACATGGGGCTCCTGTCTGAACTAAATCTCCTTGAGTGAAAATCATTTTAGCTAGTGTGTTTAAATGAGTTGAAAACCCAAAGCATCAACTTTAAAATAATTTGCTACAGAAAACCACTAGACTAATAGAACTGTGCATGCCAAAGTGTGACACATTGTTTGGCAAGAAATAGCTGGCTATTCTCCATACATTAATTCAGAATATCCTCAACTCCAGAAAATGTATTGCTTTAGTGTGGCTGGTGAGATATGTCTCAATTACAAAGATGCTTTCAGCCAGTACCAAGAAAAGTAGAAGCTCTGATGTCAAGGACAGACATAACACTGACTTTCTGCAGCTTTGGGAACATTTTAAAAAATCACAGTTATTTCTTGGTGAGACATACCAAGAACAACATATATCTATTTCTGAAGCTGTCCTACCGGTCTGGGCTTTTGACATTACAACCATATCTGAGAAGAAAGGCTATGACATTTACTTGATTAATCATTTTGATTAATGTGCTTTATCATAGGTTTAGCTTCCATTCTTCACTTTAATCAGTGGGGTTGAGATAAAGCAAAACCTGGATCTCAGCCTTCAGTCTTCTGGTGCATTGCCACAAAAATGTAATAGCTTCTTCCCCTAATGAAAAAAAGTTTATCCCACTCTTAAGTCTGAAGAGTGGGTAATACCATTATGAATTGGGCAAGAACTTGTATTCATTGGTTGCTGTATCCACTAGTTGCTGTTTGCCCAATTCTCTCCATTCTCTTCTCTATATTTAAGAAATACATGTGTCAGCAGTTGCAACCTACAAATGCAAAATGAAATAGGGTGTGGGTGATAAGGAGCTGACACAGCCTTTAGCTGGTCTTGCTGGACTCCTATTTTGTATTATTATTATTGTATGACACAGCAAACTGAATAGATATGCTGGATTTCGTATCAGAAAATCACAAGTCGAACACTTCCCAAGTATCTAGGACTGTGTAATGTATTTTTGGATGATGCGTGAAGTTCCCAGTAGGGTAGCTTTTTGCAGTTGGCAGATCGTAATTTTGTCAATGCCTATTGTTTCCAAATGCCGGCTGAGATCTTTTAGCACTGAACCCAATGTGCCAATCACCACCGGGACCACCTGCACTGGTTTCTGCCAGAGTCTTTGAAGTTCAATCTTGAGGTCCTGATAGTAGCTGGGTTTTTCCTGTTGTTTTTCATCAATGGGACTGTCACCTGGGATGGCGACGTCAATGATCCAAACCTTTTTCTTTTCCACAACTGTGATGTCTGGTGTGTTGTGTTCCAGAACTTTGTCAGTCTGGATTCGGAAGTCCCACAGTATTTTTGGGTGCTCATTTTCCAATACTTTTGGAGGTTTGTGATCCCACCAATTCTTTGCTGCTGGGAGGTGGTACTTGAGGCATAAGTTCCAATGAATCATTTGGGCCACATATGTGCCTCTGTTTGTAGTCTGTCTGTGTGATTTTCTTACAGCAGCTGAAGATATGATCAATGGTTTCGCTGGTTTCCTTGCACAGTCTGCATTTCATAATAATAATAATAATAATAATAATAATAATAATATATTATTATTATTATTATTATTATTATTATTATTATTATTTATTTTCTATACTAACTTTTCTCCCATGTGAGACCCAAGTGGTATTTGGATCCAGACAAGAAGTCTCACAATGATAACAATCTCCAGCCATTGTGAAAACAGGTGAAATTTGCAAAGGAAATTGCTCCTTCTAATGGCTTCAAGCATGCATATTAGAGGTTAAGCTGATTTCAGTGGAAACATCCCAAGGACTCCCAGTACAGTGTTTCCACTGGCAACATAAAGTCTATTTGCCAGTGAATTATCCTGTTATCAGTACAGTCAGTAGAATAGGTAAGTGTTTTCTCTGCTGCAATGAAGCGATAAATAGATAGACCATAAAGTCAATTCAGAGGCTCCTATCATATATATCACTGATCCAAGAAAAGGAAATGCCACAAGGGGAGAGAATAACACAGTGGGGATTAAGGCAAACAGAAACAATGGGGAAAGGGAGTGAACAGAAAGTGGAGAGAAAGTGAAGAGAAGGAGGAATAACAAGAAAAAATGGATATGGAACGGAGAAGAGAAAGGAGAGAGAAATGTGAAAAGTAGGCTTGTTAGGCATGTCTGATTGATGAAAAAAATGTTTCAATTCTCGTTTCTAAAGTAGGGGGCGCCAGCGCTTCGATATAGAAACTACTTCCGATTTTTCCCTCAAAAATTTCAGATATTTCCGAAAATTTGTAATGTTTCTAAATGTTTCTCAAATAGCTGACGTGCATGCGCAATCGCCAAAAAAAACAGCACCCGGGGGGACTTTTACAGGGCTCTCCCACCCTCATTTCTTGAGCTATCCTGATCAAATTTGGTACAGTGGGAGAACACATTCAAACCCTCCTAGCTCACCAAATTGCAGAATGTTTCCTGTATCCTCCGATTTTTGGCGAATTTTCATAGCTTTTATAATAAACTATTTTTTAACAATTGAAGAAACCTGTTCCTGGTTTGAAAGTTTTATATCCTGTTCAATTGTGTTTTTTTTTCAATGTGAGAGTCCTTCTTCTACTTGTTTAACTTTGTTTCTGTGTCCGATTTTCCCTTTGTAATATTTTTAAAGAAAGAGGACACTGGAAATCAATGGTATGTCTTGCTATGTGCTCCCAGAAGCCCCAAACCCAATGCCTTCATTAGGAAATATACCTGTGACCAAGCCAGGCAATGCTCAGGCACTGTGTGCAAAGGAACTTTGGAAACTAGAGATTCCCTTTGTAATATTTTTTAGGAAAAAGGACACTGGAATTCAATGCTATGTCTTGCTATGTGCTCCCACAAGCCCCAAACTCAATGCCTTCCTTTGGAAATGTACCTGTGACAAAGCCAGGCAATGCTCCAGCACAGTGTGCAAAGTAACTTTGAAAACTAGAAATTCCCTTTGTAATATTTTTAAGGAAAAAGGACACTGGAAATCAATGGTGTGTCTTGCTATGTGCTCCCAGAAGCCCGAAACCCAGTGCCTTCGTTAGGAAATGTACCTGTGACCAAGTCAGGCAATGCTCAGGCACTGTGTGCAAAGGAACTTTGGAAACTAGAGAGTCCCTTTATAATATTTTTTAGGAAAAAGGACACTGGAATTCAATGCTATGTCTTGCTTTGTGCTCCCTCAAGCCCCAAACTCGATGCCTTCCTTTGTTAATGAATCAGTGACCAACCTGGCCAATGCTCTGGCAAGGTGTGCACAGATACTTTGAAAACTAGAAATTCCCTTGTTATATTTTTAAGCAAGAAGGACACTGGAAATCAATGGTGTTTGGCTATATGATGCCACAAGCCTCAAAGGCAATGCCTTCTTAATGAAATAGACTACTGATTCTGCAAAAAAGGTATGCTGTGATCCAGCAAGAACTATTCTTAACAAAATTGAAAGCTAGAGAATTTTTTTTATATGGAAAAAAACCCTGGAATTCACAGCTCTACAGCTGAGTGCTACCCAAAATTAACACACTCAGTCACTCACAAGAGAAGGAACCAGCAACAAAAGCCTAACCCTTTCTCCAAACCATACCAGACCGGACCCCTTCTCCCTCTTTCCCTCAAGACAGGCTTGTTTGCTCTCTTTCTCCCTCTCTCCCTCAAGACAGGCTTGCTTGCTCTCAGTTTCCAGACCACCACCCTCTCCGTGCAAAACCCATCCCAGAATGGCTTGCCTGGGCTGCGCAACGGGCTTTTATGCCAATCTTCCACGTGGACACAGAGGACCCTAGCCCCCACCTTTGCATCCATCGTGGAAGCTTCTGATTGGCCAGGGAGTGGCAGCCATGTTGGGGAGCGGCAGCCTTTTAGGCTGCACTAAACTCCCATTCAAGATAGGTTGCAGAAACAAAAAAAATTAAAAAATATTTTTAAAAATATATTTTAAAAATTTTTTGGGGGGGAGGGGGGAATTAACGAAACATTAAGAAACAATTAGAGAATGGGCCAACAATGGTTCAAATTACATTGCCGGTTGCGCCGTGAGACAATGTCTCAGAATGCGTCTCAAAAAGCGAGAACAATCCGAAATAATTCTGATATAAGATTCAAAACAATTTTTTGGACATACCTAGGGCTTGTGTGAGAGAGGCTGGAATGGCACCAATTCTACTCATTTTTAATATCATTCCAATTGGTGTGATGCTGCACTTCCAAGAACCCTTCTGAGAAGGTTTCTAAGAGAAGCTTGTACAGAGGTGTCAGTCATGAAATTGACTCTCAGAAACCAGGGTTTGAATCCCAGTTCTGCTATAAAAACCCACTGGTTGACCTTCAACAAGCCACACTCTCTTAGCCTAAGAGTTCATCTACATTGCTAAAAAATGCAGTGTAGATGTCACGTTAGCCAAATGATGCTCCCAGGCTAATGCAGATTGACCCAGGTTAAACCTTTTGATGTGGTTTACACCCAAGTTAAAAAATACCCACAAAGATTCCAGTCTTTGCAGATATTGTGGCTATGGAAACAGACGCCTATACACGATCCCAAATCAATTTGATAAAATCATGCCAATGCCCTCAAATACATCTAGGATATACGCAATGAAGCTGCATAAAATGGCTGTAATTTGCTCTAATCATGGGGTTGCTTCCTCTGGAGTGTGCTTCCTCCCTTATTTCTCACACTTAGCTTTACTTGGTACACTACGTTTCCAAAGCCATCCCACTCTCCCCAAGCTCAAGCAGCTCAAGGAGGTGGAATGGCAGTGCTACTCTTTCCTCCCTGCCCCTTTGCCCCATTTTGCCCCCCAAACAAAGAGAAAGCCCCTTTAACTGTTCCTGGAGATTGCCTGCTGTCTTCTTTGCCAATGGTGATGATGTTACAGAACTAGGAGAGGGAAGCTCCCCTCCCCTCTTTGTTTTTGGGGCAAAATGGGGGGGGGGGGGCAAGGAGGTAATGGTGGCCCTGGCCATGCCCAACTGTGCCAATACCGAATCAGCACAGCTGGGCTGTATGGCCACCCCGCACCCTTCACCAATGACATGCAGTTTTCCACATGCGTGTGGCCTCAAACTGCAGAATGAACTGGCATTTTTAATGTTGATTTGTTCAGCAATTTGGGCCGTATAGAAGCATCTTAAGATGAAAACAATGGCAAACCCTCTCTGAACAAATATTAAGAGAACTATATGACAGGTTTATTATTTATTTATTATTTACAGTATTTATATTCCACCCTTCTCACCCCGAAGGGGACTCAGGGCGGATCACATTATAACACACATAGGGCAAACATTCAATGCCCATAAACACATCAAACAGAGAATGAGAGACACACGCAGAGGCAAGTTAACCTTCTTCTAAGGGGATGTTCGATTCTGGCCACAGGGGGGAGCAGCTGCTTCATCATCCACACTGACGGCACTTCCTCACTTCCTCATTCCAGGTCGTAAATTAGTTAATCTTGCCTCCCCACTTTAGTGGTACCTTATCTCCTACTTGATAGATGCAACTATCTTTCGGGTTGCTAGGTCAGCAACGAGCAGGGGCTATTTTTTATTTTTAATTGACGGGTGCTCACCCCGCCACGGGCTGGCCTCGAACTCATGACCTCATGGTCAGAGTGATTTAAGGCAGCTGCTCAACAGCCGCGCCACAGCCTGGCCCCAGGTTTGCCTTACAGTCAGCAGCAACTATTAATTATTTGAAGGCAGCAAAAAATGATATTTAGAACCTAATGAGGTTTGTATTTTAGAAGGAAAGAAAGAAACAATGTTTCTCATTAGTGCAGCCCCCAGACTGCATTAACTTTCCTAATCATGACTTAATCCAGACCAAGAAAGCAAAGGAAGCTATTTGAATATTTATCTGATTAGTATCAATACAAATTGATAGAATTAAGCTGTAAAGAATTCCAATATCTTCAATAACCACACTTTCATAATTCACCAGCAGGATTCTGGCTGTTATTAGGGAATATTGCATGTTGGTTTAATGGTATATAATCTGAAGTTCTTTCATTTTTATTCCTCCCAGTATTTTCTAGGTCTCAATGTAATACTTATAATAAGTTAGAAAATTGCAGTCAAATAAATGTGTTATAGAGTTGTAAGCTAGCTTCCTAAAGCATATCTTATATGCACCATGCTCTGGGTATGTGCCTTCAAGTTGCCTGTCACGTTATGGTGACCCTTATGAATTTCATTAGGTTTTTTGAGGCAAGGAATAGTCAGTGGTGTCTTTGCTAGTTCCTTCTTCTGAAATATAGCCTACAGCACCTGGTATTTCTTGAGTTTCCCACCCATAAATGCTGATCCTGCTTAGCTTCCAAGATCAGATAGGATATCATGCCTTTTGGCTATTTAGGTAATTCTATTCTGTTTAGTCTGCACTTCCAAATTCAGGCAAACCCTTGGTTCATCTTCCAGCTCTGGCTTCTGCTGTGATCAAACTAATATAAAAACTTTCCCTTGCCACTATTCAAATCGGTGAAAACCTCTCCTGGACTGCTTCTCTCCTATTATTTTTTAAAGGGCAAACCGTTTTATATCAACAACCATTTGTGAAGCTGTCTTTCAGGCCATCAAACTCTTCCATCCATTACAGAGAGCCTTCCTCCTCACCTTCGCTGCATGACAGCACAATAAAGATGACATATTAATTCAATGACTTGTAATTTCAGCTAAACAAAGACAAGTGCTGTAGCTTTTCTTTTTGCATTTTGGTGCCATATCAGGGAAGCCAGCTATGCAAACACAGCACTGGGAGGGTTTTATGACAACCATTGAAAGGGGCGGGGGGGGGGTGTTGAGGAGGGGGCAAGCATAGCTCAGTCTTGCATTTTTATGGTTCTTGGCTCTGTCATTTTTGGCTCTGTGCTGCTAGCCATTGCCATTGTGTCTGGATTCTATGTCAGCACCAGCTAATTGTTCCAAATAATGTTTATCATAGGGATCCACTAGGGAGCTGTATATGTGGAGATAAGCTACAGGGCCATGATATTCACTATCTTACTGATCTCTACACAAAGCACTTTCGCTTCATGCCAAAAAGCTCTCTGGGTTTCCAGGCTTTCCAAAAGATTTTTTTACAGAAAGAATAACAGCTTAATCATTGTGCCAACAATAGCGTCTAAGGGGATGTAATCAGTTTCTGCTGATAATCTTAGCAACACTTGAAAGACGTGTGCAACCCCCTCCCTATAATTGAAGCAGTTGATTCATTCTCCCACCTGCTGTTGAAGTCACAGGTTAATCTAAATGAGGTCTCCCTTCCTATGAAGCCTGATGCTGAGTACTTTGCAAACTATAAAGGTGTATTATACAAGCTGTACAAAATAATAAAGAACAAGTTCATTAATGGGAGGGAGTATTAAGTATCTGAGGCTTACTCAGCATTTCTTGCTGTTTCTCTGCTCAGGATATGATTGCAGATGTCTTACTCCACAGTGTAAACATAGGATACAGAGAAGCTGTAGGCTTTTATCACACAAACCTGCTATTCTACTACAGACATATTATCGTTGAGCATCTTCAGTAATACAATTATGCTAATCCACCAATCCATAGTTCACAATCATACTTCTACACATCCTCATAAGTCCGCCTTCCTGCATTACTGCTGTTCCTTAATTTTATTATGATTTTATTTATAGCAAAATTGTGTAATTCTAGCATTTAAAAACAAAAAAAAAATAGAAAATAGAAAATAGAATTGAATAGAAAAGAAAAGGAAAACACCCATCTTGGGAATAATGAGGATGGGTCAAAGGGGAAGAGGAGGAGAATCCCAATCGCTGATGTGACTTTATTGTTGCCATGTTGGCACAAAAGCAGAATCATAAAGTTGGAAGAGACCTAATGGGCTATCCAATCCAACTCCCTGCCAATGAGCAGGAAATTGCATTCAAACCACCCCTGACAGATGGCCATCCAGCCTCTGCTTAAAAGCCTCCAAAGAAAGAGCCTATACCACACTCGGAGGCAGAGAGTTCCACTGCTGAACAGCCCTCACAGTTAGGAAGTTCTTCCTAATGTTCAGGTGGAATCTCCTTTCCTGTAGTTTGAAGCCACTGTTCTGCATCCTAGAAGGGGCACATCATGTCAAAGTAAGAGAAAGGAATAATGTGTGGTTAAGAGCTATTGGGTTTTATAATAAACTTTTAATAATAAACTTTTACTTATACTCTGCCACCATCTCCCATAGGGACTCGGGTGGCTTACAAATAGCAGTTACCCAGTAATAGCTAGGTAAAGGAAAACCACAGGGGAAGGCACTGGTAGCAAACTGCACACACCATCATGTGAAAGAAGCCATCACAAAAGGTGAAAGTTCAGCTGAACTACCTTGTGCAATAAAGTTCTTAAGTGACTCCAAACATCATCACACAAGGAGACAACATGTGATGAATTATTTTGAAGGATTTGCTATTTTCTCCATTCTCTGTAATAACACAGAAAGGAAGTCTGATCTCATTCATATTTCCTCACAATGAAATAGAACATCCCTCACATTCCAGTGTCCTGGGAAAGTGATCTTTTGGACTACTACTTCTTCTTGACTTTTCCAGCCAGTATAGTCAATGTTGATGCTGGGTGGAGGGGCCTGGGAATTGTAATCCAACAGGTAATTTTTTCTTTATGCTTAATACCAAATGAGTGCACAGAGGATTAAAATCTCATGAATGAAAATTATATTAATATATGCATTTCTCTACCTAGCAATTTTCTTGACTTTAAAGGGAACATAATTATGTGTATTTTATGTAGATTTTGAGATTCTTCCTGGCCCCCATAAATAGAGAAGTTGCTTTAGATTCTTAACTTCCTATTGTATAATATCATTAGTGACAATCACAGTGTGACAATGTTGACTTAAAAGTAAGTGTAAAGGGAAAGTAGAATATTGGCCTTCATTGGTATGCAGTATGCTTTTCTGATGCTGGAATAGATAACAGCAGAATGGTTCGGTTTTGTATGCTAGATTGCCCTGCACATGTTTCTATGTTACCACATTGATAACTTTAAGAATTTCCTTATAACTTCCTAGCTGAACTAAAGAAAGAACAATGTGAATAAGATTTTTCTTCCTTAAGCAGATAATGCACTGATTCTCTCATACTTTGCAATGAACTTCTAGCAATAAGAATGTATTTTTAAAATTTTTAAAATGGACTTCAACTTCTTTATCTATATCTGTGAAAAGCCTTTAGGCTTTTTGGAAAGTTTAAGTGCTGTTGACACACAGAAATTTTCCACAGAACTCAGGTTTATACATTTACTGTGTATTTGAAAATATACTTTGATTTGCTCAAAACATATGCCTTTGCATTAGCTTTGGGCTCATTGCCATATATTCACTGATTATCCAATATCCATCACAACACAAGGAATTTCTAGTCTTGCTGGAAATTCTGTAAACCTATTGTCTCCATAGGTTACCTTCTAAATATTGAATTTCTTAATACTGCAATACTGGTTTCCAGTGGAACAGTCAACTAGGTAAAAAGTTAGGTGAAAGTTATGTGGTAATGTGCTACTGATGTGAAGATTACTAAATACCATGACAGCTATGACTTGTTCTGAGTCAGAGTAATCACAAGGCATTCTATGCTCCATGTACAAAAGCCAAATGGCAATTAAACCTTTTTTCAATAGAAATGTAATCTTTGGGAATCCAGTACAATTCTGTGGTCAACTTCTTCTGGAGGTTCTGCCACAAGATGAAAATAGAATTGCACTGGTGGTCCAGAGAGAACACTTCTCTAGGCATCTCTAGGCCCTCCAGGGTGATTCTATGATATGTTTCAACTGGAAGCCCAAGGCATTGTTAATTTCAGGTAAGAAAAAATATGTCTAAAAAATCGTATAAATTGAAAGATCCTGGAATGGATGTATCTGACTCATCACTCAGCTACTACACCACTTGACCCAGTGGATGGGGCAATAATATTCAAAAGCTAACAATTGTCAAATAAAAGATAAAAAGATTTTTAAGAAATGAAAAACCTCATTTCTCTCTGATATACCTCTCCATATCACTCTGTTACTGATGTAGAAAGACAAATATACTTTCCCAAAGAAAATGGCTAAACCCACTAAAGAAACACAACCCATTCTTCATTTTTAATACTTTGTCACCTTGTAAAGCTCCCCATAATGTGGCATTTAAATGTTGGCAAACTTTTAAATGCTGATACAGATATTGTTTATTAAATAAAGTGAAAGTACGCACTTATCTCTGGACAAAATGAATGAAATACATGCTCGATTTAGAGTAAATGAGAAAAAGTCATGTGTAACCACTGTGCAAATGATTTCTGATAGAAAAGAGAAAACATAACAAACAGTCGAGGGCTTCTGCATTAGCTCCTGAAGGTGCTGCTTTCATGAGAAACAAATGATAGGGTATAAGCAGTAAATCCTTTTCCAACAGCTGAGTGAATATATTTAAAGGGTTCTAAACAGCGAACCAAAAGCATCGTCAACAACAACCAAAAAGCAAAGCTACAGTACTTCTGTACCTTTTGTGTTCTGAGTTGAGTAAAAATGAGTCGAATCCAAATTTAGGCACATTCAATGGACCTTGAAGGACAGTCATTGTGGTATGGTGGTTTGAGTGCTGGACTAAGGCATGAAGAAGGCAAACCAATTTTGAAACACAATGCCATGTGCATAGTGTTGCTTGTTTGCCATTTCCCCACAATAAACTATTAACATAACTTACCTTGTGCGATAAGGCTGTTCTACTAATGCACCAGCATGCCAGTAATGAATGACATCCATTGTATTCCACTGCCTCTCACTATTCCCTAGGCAGTAATTCTTTCATTTGAAGTTTTATTTTTAATATTTTTTAAACTAACCATAGTAGAATTGCATTTTTATAAAACATTTAAAAATTGAACTACAAGTAAATAGTTTCAACATTAAGTAGAAGTATGGCTGTGGGACCACAGATTAATGAAACCATGCAAATGCTCAGAGATGCAATAGCGAGAGTGATCATTCCAATATGTTGTCACTATTAGCAATCACACAACTGATATGGTATAGTGGCTTTGTGCAATAAAACTCCAGAAATCCAAGGGACCAAGTGTCAAATTCCTGTTCAACCACAGAAAGTCATTCTCTCAGCCTCAGAAGAAAGCAATGAAAACCCCCTCTGGATAAAAACAAATTGCCCTATGAATGGTTTGCCTTGGTGTTGCCAGAATGTTGGATAAGTGAGTGTTGGATAAGTGAGACTCTACTGTATATGCATCTAGATTCAACCTCTTAAAGACAACTTAAAAGGTAGGTTCCGATTTTAATGCCCTACATGGTTTGAAGCTACAGAAACACATGCCTTGTTATCTCACTGGTTACTAAGATAATCACAATTGGTCCTTTTCAGGAGAGATGAAAATGATATTTGCTATTTTTCTCATCCTCACTGTAAAGGACAATATGTCAACTGCTGTACGATTTTTCACATTTGATGATCCAACATTTTACACAAACCAAAAAATTAAGCAGAAAATAGAAACTAGCATCTCTTATGCTGTCATATGTTAAGTTTTCAACCTCATAAGTGTTCAGTATTCAGATTTACATTCTACACATCATTGCTGCAACCTCAAATGCCCCCAAATGCCATATTAAAATCTGAGCAGCCATATTGAGAAGTGGACTTCTGTGGCATTAGCAAATGGAGTGATGAAGGGTGATACATTAAGCCCCTTCCTGGTAGTGAATTGAGCTGCAACAGAACCCTACAAGATCCCTTTCTCTGTTTATCGCACTGTGGGTCACTGGTGGTAGGAGATTGAACAGATCACCCTTTGTTCAGTTTCCAGAGAATCAGTGCCAGTGTTTTGACTCAGTCTGGTTCTAGGATTGACTCTGATGAGGAAAGACAGGTTCAGGCTCAGAATCGGCCTGAAAGGCCTGCTGTTTGGGAAGAGGAGCAACAGAAGATGCAAGTTCAGTTTCCCACAGATATGGCTGGACTGGATGGCCCTAAACCCATAGAAGCCAGCCAGGTGCATACTGACATGGGAATGGGAGAAGGGAGGTTGGACGATTCCCAGATGAATAATAAGCCTCAGAAAAATAACGAGCAAGCTGACCTTGATTGCATGAGCTCTTTGGATAGGGCTGCGGGTTTGGAATTAAGTGTTCGGTGTAGTGCTAGGATTGCAAACAAACAGGGGGAGATGCGGGGACAGAGAAATGCTTTCATGTTTTGCAGAGATTGTTAAAAGGGATGCTTTGGGGAAAAGCAGTTGTCAAAGCAACTTTCTTGCTATAGGAGAAGCAGCTCCAGTGTTCCTTGCTATGCTTTGGATTACCCTGATACCATGTATTCATGTTTCTTGGATTTTTGTCATGCTCTTCTTGGATATTGTTTATTCCTGGTAAGCTCTCAACTTCTAATTCAAAGCTATATTTGTAACTGACTTTTGGTGCCTTACTTTGCTTTTTGAAGAACTTTCTTCCATCTATTTTTAATAAACTATAAAGACTTAAACCTGTTGTGGGGTTTGTGTGCTGTAACAAGGTGAACTCAAGGCTGAGGTGCCACAGCCAGAAAGGTTTGGAAGGTCAGATTCAGAGAATGAGCATAGACATACCATCATAGCTATATGTTCAATACTGGATCTTGGTCAGTGTGATTTCTGCAAAATTCACTAATATTGGAGAGATGTTGGTCGGCACCCCATAATTGAATTGCAATGATGTAAAAGATCTATGCCATCACAAGTCATGTATTGTCGACTGTGGAGGTTGGAGGTTGGAGATCTGATCCAATAATGCAATAGCCATGACCTCCCCCCCCCCTCACCTCATACAGCTTGCCCGTGGGTAAGCAGGTACATATTCAGCAATTTTCTTGTAGCTGGATGCACTGGATAGATGTCATCAGCAGGAGCTTTTAAAAGACCCTGGTGATGCTAATCATAGCCTATCCAGTTAAATAAAAACAGCTGGATCCATCCCTGGTAATACTGTATCCGCTCCCTGCACTGTGACAACACAGCAATTGCATGTGGGAAGAGATGTTGCACTACTCATAAGATGGGTTTTAGGGGGAGACGTAGTTATGGAGATCACATGATACACATCTATCAACTGAAGACCTTAGTTGTTGTTTCACACATGAAAAACAAGATGGGGGGGGGGGGGTGGAAGGCCCAGGCACTTAAAAATAAATAATCAAAAACTCTCCCAGATGCTCAAAATTTTGCTTTGCATGAGGAATACTTGTTTGTTCTTACATCCAAAACTAAAATAAATACAAAATTGTAGTGTAAAGTCAGAACTAGTGTTTTTGGTTTGGAAAGAAAACAAAATCCAATTAAGTTACTAAGGTATTACCATTATTTGACCAGAAATTCTGATTCAGCTGCTGCATTTTGCATCATTTGACACTGATATATACTTTTCAGTAACTGACTTATATAGAATGTCTTAAATTGTCACGACCCGGCTGCAGGGCACCAATAACCATACACAGAGGCCAGAATCTATCTAATATCTTTATTGAAGGAGTAAATAAAGTTAATAAAAACAAGTGTAGAAAATAGTCCAGGATGAGACCTTTCAGGAAAGGTCAAAATTAGTCCAAAGAAACAATGTCCAATATGAAATATTAAGGTCCAAAGTTATAATCCAATATCCGAAACACTCACTTTGCCAGGCAAAGTGAGGGGAGATGACAAGGTCCTTTAGTCCAAGAACTTGAACGAGGCTAGGAAATAACTTGACTCTCGGAAAACAAGGCTTGAATACAAGACAGCAAGGAACGAGAAACAAGAACAAGGTCCGTGATGTTTACTTGGCAAAATCCGGGAAACAAGGCAAGGCTGGGTCTTGGAAAGCAAGGCAAAATCCGTGGAAGAACAAGGCTGGAAAACGAAGGCTTGAATCAGGAACAAAGGCTTGGAAGCGGAGTAGCTGTCCACACACACTACTCCAGTTGCTGACGAATTGACTCCGCAAGAACCCTCCGGGAGCAAGGAACCTAAATAGGCCTTGTTTTCCTCACCAGAGAACACTTCTCTGGGGAACCAGAACCGAAAGTCAATCTCTGTGTCCAGATGTATGACTCCCTAAAATTTCTCATGGGAACAGGCTTAATCATCTGAATGCTTTGCTGCTATTCTCAAACTCCTGCGATTAGCCTGTTGCACTCCCTTCTGCAGGAGAATGTAATTACGGCGCGAAAAAGGGGGAGAACTCGACCCCGGGCTTGTTTGGGAGATTTCTGGAAAACAAACCTCCTGCAGGTGCAAAGGCTCAATTTCTGGCTGAAATGGTTCCCTTTCTGGCTGAAATGGAGGAAAACCCAAGTTCTCCTCTTCGTCAGTCACAACAGCACTAGGAATGGGACTACCATGCCCATGAGTCATCACACTATCCCCCTCCTCAAGCCCCCTCTCAAACTGGGACTCTCTCCCCGAGGCGCGAGGCCGCGGCTTGGCGGGATAGGTCTGATGGAAGCGGCGGGTTAGATCAGGAGCATGAACCGTGGAAGCGTCTTCCCAAGAGCGCTCTTCGGGGCCAAAACCCACCCAGTCAATGAGATATTGTAGGCGGCGGCGGTGAAAGCAAGAATCCAAAATGTCCTGAACCTCGAACTCTTCTTCTCCGTCCACCAAAACAGGGGCGGGGGCCGGCCGGTCTGCATCAGGGCGCACACCATCCGCCGGAAGGAGCAGGGAGCGATGGAACACTGGATGAATGCGCATAGAGCGCGGAAGTTGGAGTTTGAAAGTCACGGGGTTGAGTTGCGCCACCACTGGATAGGGACCAATGAAACGGGCATCTAGCTTCCGGCAGGGACGGTGGGAGGGCAAAAAGCGAGTGGACAGAAGAACCCGGTCTCCTACCTTGATTTCGGGGCCCGGCTGGCGATGCTTGTCAGCGTGGCGTTTATAGTCCTCCTTGGCTTGGTCCAGTTGCTGGAGCAAAAGTTGCTGCACTGCTGTGAGTTCCTGCAGCCAGTCCTCTGCTGCGGGAACTTCTGAGGTTTCAATGACAGGAGGAAAGAAACGTGGATGGAAGCCATAGTTTGCAAAGAACGGGGTTTCCTTAATTGAAGCCTGGACCCCATTATTGTAGGCAAACTCCGACAGTGGTAACAGGGAAGCCCAATTGTCCTGTTGGTAGTTTACATAACAGCGAAGGTACTGTTCCAAAGTGGCATTGGTGCGCTCAGTTTGCCCATCTGTTTGAGGATGATGAGCCGAAGATAAACGAGAGTCTATGCCCAATAGTTTTTGTAGTGCCTTCCAGAAGCGAGAGGTGAATTGGGACCCACGGTCAGTGACCAAACTCTTGGGCAATCCATGCAATCTGAAAACATGTTGGAGAAATAGATCTGCAGTCTCTTTGGCCGTGGGAAGGCCTTCACAGGGAATAAAATGGGCTAACTTGGTGAAAAGGTCCACCACCACTAGGATCATGGTGAATCCACAGGAAGGTGGTAGATCAGTTATAAAATCCGCAGAGATTATTTCCCATGGGCGAGATGGGGTAGGAAGGGGATGCAGAAGCCCTGAGGGCTTTTCCCTTCTTGTCTTGGAGCGCTGGCATACTGGGCAGGTGTTGACATATTTTTCTACATCCTTGCGGATCTTGGGCCACCAGAAATCTCTTAGGATCAAATGCATAGTTTTGAATAGCCCGAAATGCCCTGCTGGCTTGCAGTCATGACACAAACGAAGTGCCTTTTCCCTGCCCGGTCCTGGGGGGATGTAAACATGATTTCTATAGCAAAGCAGCCCATCCTTAAGCGAAAGGGGGAAATGTAGTCCTTGGCGAAGTTGATCCTGCGCCCAGGCATCTGCTTGCTGACTAGCCCTGATTTCTTGAGCACAAAGGGGCCCTGGAGTAGAGGGAGTTGATTCAATGGGAGTAGATTTGGTGTTCCCCACTGTGAGCGTGGCAAAGTTCCCGGGTTGTAGCAGCTGGGACTCAACGGTCTCCTTGCGTCCTGCAGCGTATTCCGGTTTCCGTGACAGAGCATCTGCTTGCTTGGTCTGGGCTGGGGTTACATAATGAATTTGGAAGTTAAAACGTTCAAAGAATAAAGCCCAGCGTTGTTGTCTCTGATTTAGCTTGCGGGCAGTTCTTAGATGCTCTAGATTCCGATGATCAGTATGGACTTCAATGGGAAATTTGGCCCCTTCTAACCAATGTCTCCAAGTTTCAAAGGCTGCCTTTATGGCCAATAGTTCTTTTTCCCAAATGGTGTAGTTTCTCTCTGGTGCGGTCAATTGACGGGAATAGAAGGCACAAGGATGAAGATGATCTCCCACCGGTTGTAGGAGTACAGCCCCAATTGCCACATCGGAGGCGTCCGCCTGCACAACAAAAGGGGTTTCAGGATCTGGGTGCTGAAGGATTGGCTGGGACGTGAATAATTTCTTTAGTTGCTGGAACCCTTTCTCTGCTTGATCTGTCCAGCGGAAGGGCTGTTTCCCACGGATGCAGCTGGTGATTGGATCAGACCAGCGGGCAAAATCTGGAATGAACTTGCGGTAATAGTTCGCGAACCCCAAGAATCGTTGCACCTCTTTCTTGTTGGTTGGCGCCCGCCATTCCAATACTGCTGAAACCTTTGCCGGGTCCATGGAGAGCCCTAGTGGCGAGACGCGGTAGCCCAGGAAATCTACCTCTTGTAGATCAAAAGCACATTTTTCCAGCTTGGCATAAAGTCCATGATCCCGCAATCGTTGTAACACCATTCTGACGTGGTTCTCATGTTCTGATTGTGATCTAGAAAACACCAAAAAATCGTCCAGGTAGATGATCAAGAACCGATCTAGATAATCCTGAAAGATGTCATTGACAAAATGCTGGAACGTTGCGGGAGCTCCACATAATCCATAATTCATAACTCGGGACTCGAATAATCCGAATTTAGTCTGGAAGGCGGTCTTCCACTCGTCTCCTTCTCTGATGCGAACTAGATTATACGCTCCCCGAAGATCCAGCTTGGTGTAGACCTTGGCTCCTCGAAGTCGGTCTAGTAGGTCCGAGATTAAGGGCAGGGGATAGCTGTTCCGCTTAGTGATATTGTTCAATGCTCTATAGTCCACCACCAAGCGTAATTCCCCCGACTTCTTTTTCACAAACATCACTGGGGAAGCGGCTGGGGATTGAGAGGGTCTGATGAATCCCTTGCGAAGGTTTGACTCTATGAACTCCCTGAGAGCTTCTTGCTCCGGTTCAGTCAGGGAGTAGAGATGTCCTCGCGGAATGGGGGCCCCCTCCACCAAGTCAATGGCACAGTCATAAGGTCTATGTGGGGGTAATCTCTCGGCCTCTTTTTCATTGAATACATCCCAATATTCTGAGTACTTCTTGGGCAAGGTGATAATGGGTTCAGTGTCTGTGGCATGGCAGATCTTGGCTACAAGGCAATGGTTTTGGCAATATTTTGAAGCAAACTGCAGTTCTCTGTTGGACCAGGAGATGCTTGGGTCGTGAAGTGTCAGCCATGGAATTCCCAAAATCACAGGGAAATGGGGAACCTCGGTAACAAAGAAGGAAATCTCTTCCATATGTTCCCTTATCCACATTCTGGTGGGTTCCGACCACTGGCTTACGGGACCCGTCTTGAGGGGGCGGCCATCGATGGCTTGCACCACACGGGCATTCTTGAAGTCATGGTATTGTAATCCCAGAGAGTCGGCATACTCTCTATCAATGAAATTGTTTGTGGCTCCTGAGTCTATCATGGCATGGACCATGACTGGCCCCTTTTTTGCTGACCACAAGGTGACCACTAGAAGAAATAGGACCCCGGTTGGCGGCTCTTGAGTGGGTTTTTTGACCGGGTTGGCGAGCCTCTCTACGCCCGGTCGATGGCTTCCCCCGCCGGCTGTGCGCCAGCCGCCTCAGACATCTTCGTCTCCGTGGAGGACGCCGCCGCTAGACGGGCGGGGGGCTTCCCTTTGGCTGGGCACTCTCTGGCTAAGTGGCCCCCGTTTCCGCAGTACCAACAGAGATTTAGGCGTTGGCGGCGGGCCTTCTCGGCGGCATCTAACCTGGGACGTACATTACCCAACTGCATCGGCACCTCCTCGCTCCCCCTGGGGTATGGGGCTGGTGGCGGGGGTCTCCATACTGGACGCGGCTGGACGCTGGTGGGAGCGGGAGATTTCACCCCAGCTCTACCGCTCTGGCCTCGGACCCATTGTTTTCTGTTGGCAAGCATGACTTCGGCTCGTAAACATTGATCAATGAGTGCTTCAAGAGAGTGAGGGGGATCCACTTTGGAAATTTCTTCCAACATCTCGATGTTGAGACCCTCCCGAAATTGTCCTCTGAGGGCTATATCATTCCATCCGGTGCTGTGGGCCAGCACTCGGAACTCGGCTATGTACTGGGACAAGGGTCTGTCCCCCTGAGAGAGGCGCCGGAGTTTATGGCCGGCTGCCTCCAAATTGTCTTCGATCCCCCAAGTCACCTTAATGTGATCCAAGAAGTGTTGCGCTGATCTTAGGTGTGGGGAAACTTGGTCGAACAGTGCCGTCGCCCAGTTGGCCGCTGGCCCGTCTAAAAGGCTGTAGATCCACGCCACTTTGATGTCTTCTTGGGGAAACTCGGCATTGCGGGCCTCTAGATAAGCTTGGCATTGGCGACGGAAAACACGAACCTTAGAAGCTTCTCCAGAAAACTTGGTTGGCAATGCCAGGGCCGGGAGTCGGATTCCGCGTTCCTTCAATCCCTTTATTTCTCCCTCCTGCGCATTGAGCTTATCACGGATGCGGTCCACTTCGTCCTTGTCGATGGTGTAGCTAAGTGGCTGGCCACCCGGCACGGTTCCGGTAGACATTCTGGCCTAGGTTAATTGGTGCTTAGGGTGGCGGAGTCAAACTGTCACGACCCGGCTGCAGGGCACCAATAACCATACACAGAGGCCAGAATCTATCTAATATCTTTATTGAAGGAGTAAATAAAGTTAATAAAAACAAGTGTAGAAAATAGTCCAGGATGAGACCTTTCAGGAAAGGTCAAAATTAGTCCAAAGAAACAATGTCCAATATGAAATATTAAGGTCCAAAGTTATAATCCAATATCCGAAACACTCACTTTGCCAGGCAAAGTGAGGGGAGATGACAAGGTCCTTTAGTCCAAGAACTTGAACGAGGCTAGGAAATAACTTGACTCTCGGAAAACAAGGCTTGAATACAAGACAGCAAGGAACGAGAAACAAGAACAAGGTCCGTGATGTTTACTTGGCAAAATCCGGGAAACAAGGCAAGGCTGGGTCTTGGAAAGCAAGGCAAAATCCGTGGAAGAACAAGGCTGGAAAACGAAGGCTTGAATCAGGAACAAAGGCTTGGAAGCGGAGTAGCTGTCCACACACACTACTCCAGTTGCTGACGAATTGACTCCGCAAGAACCCTCCGGGAGCAAGGAACCTAAATAGGCCTTGTTTTCCTCACCAGAGAACACTTCTCTGGGGAACCAGAACCGAAAGTCAATCTCTGTGTCCAGATGTATGACTCCCTAAAATTTCTCATGGGAACAGGCTTAATCATCTGAATGCTTTGCTGCTATTCTCAAACTCCTGCGATTAGCCTGTTGCACTCCCTTCTGCAGGAGAATGTAATTACGGCGCGAAAAAGGGGGAGAACTCGACCCCGGGCTTGTTTGGGAGATTTCTGGAAAACAAACCTCCTGCAGGTGCAAAGGCTCAATTTCTGGCTGAAATGGTTCCCTTTCTGGCTGAAATGGAGGAAAACCCAAGTTCTCCTCTTCGTCAGTCACAACAGCACTAGGAATGGGACTACCATGCCCATGAGTCATCACATAAATACACTAAATCTGTAATTGAATTTTCTATAAGTACAAGCTCTCAATAATGCAATAATAGTTCTTTTATATGAACGGCCACCTCTAACATTAGGTAGAGTGAAGTGACTACCTCAGGTGGGAGATTCTGAGATTCACAATCTTTTGGCTTCATTGCAGGAAGGTCATTAAAAATGGCATTTTAAAACAATTCACAGTTTAAAACTATTCACAATATCTTTACTAGTGTTGTGCTTTTGTATGGAATTTCTGTTCATTTTGTGTAGTTTCATTTGTGGTGTCTCATTTTTGTATTTAGTTCCTGCTAACGAAAATGGGCCACCTATACGACACAAATTTTCGTCTGGCTAACGAAAAACATGAATATTTTTGTGCCATTGGCGGCAATGGGAGGGCTTCTGAGGCTCATCCCCCCTCAGTTTTTGGGCCAGAGGGGTGAAAATCAACACACACAGAGGACATTTCGATCTGTTTTAGCCCACCAACTTTTAAAGCGTTTTGATCTTTCCCAGAGTAATATTGCTATTAATATTATTACAATTATTGTTATTTTATTGTATGACACAGCAAACAATAGTAATAATATTAATAGCAATATTACTCTGGGGAAGATTGCAATGTTTTAAAATATTATTATCAGATCTAATGCGAAGGCTCCCAGGCTCAGGTTAGATTCCCAGATCCTTCTTATATATATATATATATATATATATATATATATATATATATATATATATGTGTGTGTGTGTGTGTGTGTGTGTGTGTGTGTGTCTGTATGTATTATTATATTAACCTCCATTTCCACAGATCAGATTTAATGCGGAGTCATTTTCCTCTCCCAGGCTCAGGCTAGATTCCCAGATCCGATATATAAATATTATCATATTAACATCCATTGGTACACATCAGCTGTAAGCTCTCTGTCAGTACCTGCTTATTGTTACGGGGCAGAAACGAAAAGGAAAACTAAAGCAAGTATGATGATTGTGCGGCTTTAATTTTCATGTCACCTCTTGTTTCCTACAAAAATGTCATCATTCGTTTTGTGTAGACAAACGGTCGAAACAAAAAGATAGCACGAAGGAAAATTTTTCACACACATCTCTAATCTTTACACTTTGTGTACAAATATTGCTTTTGGACAGTTTTTTACACAATCCATTTTTTCTGAGCTTTTCACATATAAATGAATGTACATTTTGGTTCAATTTAAGTTCCAACAGCAAATATTTTTGCCTGTGTAGGATTCACATACTTTTTGACATATTTTGAATATTTTCATATATTTTTTCCATCATAATCTTCTATTTTCATCTAATATAAGTTATCATTTTGTAAATTACTATGGGTTTCAGGCAAAAATGTTTAGATGCAGAGTAGTCCCATTAAAGGTAATATTGCTGTTGTTGTATACTTTCAACTTACAGAACCTTTAAGGTTAACCTATTATGGAGTTTTCCTTAGCAAGGTTTGTTCGGAGGTTTTCTTTTGCTCTCCTCTGGAACTAAGAAAATGTGAGTTGTACAAGGTCACCCAGTGGGTTTCCGTGGCTGAATTGAGGTTCAACCCCTGGTCTCCAGATAGTGATCTGAGCTCAACACTCAGATCACTACATCACTCTGGCTGTAAAGGTGATATATCTCTGCAAATTAAGCAATGGCAAAAGGAATCACTTAAGGAAACATGGAAAGCTTTTCAAATATAACTGTATTTTAAAAATATTGTACAGTTCATCAAATTATTTTTTACTAAATAGTCCAACAGTTCAAACATTCTCCAGTTAATGACCCTACAGTTCCAACAGTGTCCCTTTACTAAGATTTAACATTTTAGGTGGAAAATATACACAAGGTTGACAAGGACAGGAAAGTTTGTTTAACTAATTTTGCCTCTGTGCAAAAGAAAGAGTTGAATTATATGGAAGATTAAAGTCTAAAGAGCTTTCTCTTTTACACCTTGCCATAAAAGTATCTTTTGTGTCTGCAGTCAACCACTGACTGGGGCCAAGCCAGGACTCACGTAGAGAAACAATCAACTTGGCATTATGTTGACATGTATAAACAACAGTCTGCCGACAGGCCTCACATTAGTGGCAGAATATTTTTTGGCAAAAAAAGGAACTTCCTCCTGGGCAGCCTGGCAATAACCGCCAGCGGTATTCATTCATGCCTTTACTCTAAATACATAGTAGTAATTAAAAGATTATAACAGTGACATACATCCAACCACTTTTTCCCAAAGGAAAAAAAAAACATGCAGTAGAAAGAAATGTTTAATGAATATCATTCTGGAGATTTAACTATTGGAGTGATTATAATTTTGCAATTGTTGTAAATAATCATATGCACCTGGCTAGCACAATATCATTCACCCTTTGGGAATACGTGGAAGTAGCTGCTACTGGATACTTTATCTTAATATTACTGGGTGCAACAGTAAGAACACCAAACTTTGGGGAATATGAGAGATAGTAGCATATCACACAAAAGAAGTAATTGCTATTTTCAAGCAGAACATGAACAGTCAGTCCAACATCCCCACACCCATGTCCAAATGATGTCCAGGGACTTCCTGTCCTTAACGTGGGCTGAAGTGGTTTAGCCCCACATTAAGCAAAGTTAGGAATTGTACTGGAGATTTGTGGAAACTCTAGAGCAGCTCCGCACTTTGGGCAGGCTGTGGACATCAATGCAAACCTGTCTGTCCATAGGGGCCAGCACCACCATTCCCATTTCCCTGCCCTCAGCAGCACAGGGAAAAGGGAATGGATTGGGGCTGCATCACTTCAGTCACCATGGCAGATGACCAGATAAGTCCAGAGACCTCATGACATCAACAAAGGTGCCGTCATGAGAACGAAAGGGATTATTCTGGACTGCCTCTGGATATGTGCAGATGAACCCTTGATTGTGGGCTGGAAACAGGACTTATATATCCATATTTCACCATGTGGTATCGCATATTAGTTACACCCCTCTTTTATGGTCCACAATTGGTATCTTGCCTTTCCTCCCTTAATCATCACATTAAAGCTGGTTGGGGCTCTCCCTCCTTGAAAGCAAGAAAGTTTTTTTAAAAATTGGAGCCAGCTGAGACTGCTCTCTCCTTGGAGGTAGGTAAGGTAAAGCCCCAACCCCAGCCAGCTCCCTCCTCCCTCCACCCCCAACCAGCTACAGTTTTTTTTTTCTTTTAAAAAGTCTTACTGTCTCTCGAGGGGTAAGACAGTTTTTTTAAACAAAAAGCAGAAACCAGCAAACCTAAGGCATGATTTTCTTCTTCACATAATGGTCACACACACTATTTTTTCTACCAAAAAAAATTAAAATGTGACTATTACATGATGAAATAGGAGCCCCCAGATGGCGTAGTGGACTAAGTGACTTGAAGGTTGGGTTGCTGACCTGAAAGCTGCCAGGTTCGAATCCCACCTGGGGAGAGTGTGGATGAGCTCCCTCCATCAGCTCCAGCTCCATGCGGGGACATGAGAGAAGCCTCCCACAAGGATGGTAAAAACATCAAAACATCCGGGCGTCCCTTGGGCAACGTCCTTGCAGACGGCCAATTCTCTCACTCCAGAAGCAACTCCGGTTGCTCCTGACACGAAAAAAAAAAATGATGAAATACAATATGTGTCCATTTTACATCTTGTTCAACCACCACATATGCAAGATAAACACCTGCACACAGATTCAACATCTGATTATGTTGTGATACTGAATTCTTTACAGACTGTTTTGAGGTCCCTCCTTTACAATCTAATCAGAAAGGACTTATTTTGGCAACATCTGCTGGTTCATCCATAGTTTGCCCACAGAGCCTGCCAGCTTCCATCCCATAATACCAAGTTACTTCCAGTGGGGCTCCGTGGGTAAACTACAGTGGAACCGGTGTATGCTGTCATCGTGGCAATACAGGAGGCTTTCCATGTTGTACCAGCAACAATGGGGAAAGCTGGGTGGTTAATGCTTCCCCCCCCCGGGGGGGGATCGGCATGCTGTTTAGCTGAGCAATGCAGGGCGAAGGGCAACAGCTTTCCCACGCCCCTTGGCGGGCACCACCAGATTTGACACAATCCTTGGTGATTCTGGTGGCCTTTATGATAAGATACTTAGATATGTTTGTTTGTTTTTTTGCCCCAAGGGTTTGTATACTTCTGCAAATCTCAAAGGTTGACTTAAAAACCACTACTTTCATTTTGTGTTTTTAATACAAGGCACTCTTCCTTCAACTTCTAGAACAGAATAAAATGTGATTGTTGTGAAGGTGCAATTGGCAATATAAACAGAAATGTAGCTTTTCTGCAATAAAGGAAATATTTACCCAAAATATGAAAACAAGTCCTGGCCTTTACTCAGTCCAATATAATGGCCCCTCAAGGTATACTTTGCAAATGTTTCCAAGCAAAATAAAAAATATGTAGCTCAGAGTAAATAATGGTTATCTCTGTTTGAGACAGCAACAAAAACAACGACACGCACACTTCCCATCCTTCCTTTTCTCTAAAAGAGATAACATGAACAGACTTTTTGTAATTGACGTTTCAGTTTACTCTCTATCGGTGAGGTCTCAAAGGAAAACACTAGAAAAAAGACTTGAAAATTCTTCAGGGCTCAAATGAGATACTGAAAGGAAGCAGCTTCAATAGCAGCAGTACTTGAGAATTATATTTTGCCATTTGTCAAAGGTTTGTTGAACATTAATAATCCCATTTTTCTTACAGTCATTTCTTTCAAAAATTTCAAACTTCTTGGGTATTTGTGTACCAATAGGAATATTTGTGCTCTGAGAATAACTAATAAAACAACACCTCATGTTAAGAGGGTCTTTGATACAAAGTAAGTCATATATAAACTGAATAAGGTCATGTGTGTGCATTTATATACATGTAGACAAGCCTGAGGACACCCACCATGTCTGCAAATCTCACTTTCTCCATTGTCATTACCTGGATTAGTATATTATAAACCATGAAATAAAAAGTCATATACTATTGGCTATACAATTGATGAAGAGTAAATAGAAGATCCATTTTGGGGGGAGTAGATTACTGCATGTTTTGTTCACAAAGGAAAGAGCCATGGGATTAATGAAAAGAATGTAGAGTGTAGAAAACATTTTGGAAGATAGTTCAAGGAGTAAAATTGACTATGAGGGACATAAGAATACAGCAGTAGCATTGGACACATGCAGCCTGGAAGGTGGGCTCTGTTGGAGGGCTGTAACATCGACATGAGTCTATGAGACAACTCCACCAGACTGTATGCACAGTACAATCGTAACAGTTGGAAAATGTTGCCCTTAAGATGAGGATATGGGAATAGGGTTAACTCCAAAGACAAGCTATTTCACAGAGCTGAAAGAGACCATTCCAGAGCCTCAGCTGTCACTTATCTTCAGGATGAGAAGGAACCATTGATGAGCTTACTCTGGGGTTGGTATGCCAATCAATTACAAATCAACCAAACAGTAGTACTCTAGTCCACAGTTCACCAGCTTGTCTGCAAGAATATCTTGAAGGGCCTGTTAAAAACCATGATTAATTAACATTACTTGTTTTTAGAAGGCCATGATGGATGTCAGTAATCTCAGCATGCAGTGTTAGGGATCACCACAGACTGACTATTTAATTATTTGTTCTAGAATTTTGCATGCTACTGGTGACAAAATGACTTTTCAGTAATTTCTTAGATCTTTTTAATACTCCTTTTTGGAGCTATGTTTAATATTCAATCTCCTCCAGTCTACTGGGACTTCTCACCTCCAAGAATTCCCAGATAGGGATTACACCTGCAAATTATTTTGGTGATCTTGGAAGCAGTTCATCTAACCCTGGAGACTTGAATTCTTTTAGAGTAAACAACAATAAAGTTATGTAATCTTTTATTTCTTTTTACCGATTGCATCATTTGTGATATTTTCACCAGTTAAAACAGTGTATCATTTTGGGAGAAGACTGAGGCAAAGAAGGTGGTGCTGAGCACGCTTATCTTCTCTGTATCCCCTGCCACCATATTACCATCATTTTCACATAGCACCCTACCGTTTTCTTGTTTTTTCTTGCTTTGAAGATAGTTAAGATCCTCACCACACCTCTTCTTATTTTTCAGCTACTGGAGTCTTTTTGAGCTTTAGCTTTCCCATCTTTCTCCCTAGAAGTACTCACTATTTCTTTGTATTTCTCTTCGCAATTTCACAATTTTTATAGAATCATAGACTCATAGAGTTGTAAGAGACCTCATGGGCCATCCAGTCCAAGACCCTGCCGAGAAGCAGGAAATCTCATTCAAAGCACCCCTGAAAATTGGCCCTCCAGCTTCTGCTTAAAAGCCTCCAAAGAAGGAGCCTCCACCACACTTCGGGGCAGAGAGTTCCAGAAATTTATGTTCATAAATTTCTCTTTTAAATCTCAGCTCATGTGAAAGTTCTTTGTGCAACTGCCCAAGTTTCTTTACATATTTCCGATTTTTCTTGCTTACTGGGATTTCTTGCAATTGTACTTTCAGTATCTCATCTTTTGGAAACATTCAAAAATCATAAACCCTTTTTCCACTGAACATTTCTAACCATGGGACCTCACCAGAGCCGGCCCTAGATAATTTTCAAGTGTATGCGAACAGAATTTTGCCCCCACCCTGAATTTTGCCATCCCCCCCCCCCTGAATTTTACCCCCCCCCCCCAAACCAATAGCTCAAAAATAAAAGTACAGTAGAGTCTCACTTATCCAACTCGCTTATCCAAAGTTCTGGATTATCCAGCACATTTTTGTAGTCAATGTTTTCAATATACAGTAGAGTCTCACTTATCCAACATAAACAGGCCAGCAGCATGTTGGATAAGCGAATATGTTGGATAATAAGGAGGGATTAAGGAAAATCCTATTAAAAATCAAATTACATTATGATTTTACAAATTAATCACCAAAACATCATGTTATACAACAAATTTGACAGAAAAGTTAGTTCAATACGCAGTAATGCTATGTAGGAATTACTGTATTTATGAATTTAGCAGCAAAATATCACAATGTATTGAAAACATTGACTACAAAAATGCGTTGGATAATCCAGAATGTTGGATAAGTGAGACTCTACTGTATTGTGATATTTTGGTATGATATTAAGGCTTTTCCTTAATCCCTCCTTATTATCCAACATATTCGCTTATCCAACGTTCTGCCGGCCCGTTTATGTTGGATAAGTGAGACTCTATTCACACTTGCCTCAAACAGACAAGAGCTCTTTCTCCCACCCTGGACATTATTCCACAGATAAATAAACCCCACTTGCCTTGCTTCCTGAATCCTACAGACCAGAAGTAGGGAACTTTATTTTTTTATTTTATTTTATTTTTAAATTTTCCCCCTTTTTATTTTTTCTCTTTTTCTTTTGTCTTTTGGTGTTGCCATGTTTCTTTTATCATATATATGTAAAACTTGAATAAATATTTTTTTTAAAGAAGAAGAAGAATGTTTGATAAACTATATGAAATTATCTGGACCAACTCTGTACCCACATTTTCAACAATCAATAGCTTGAAAATATTTTTTCAATCTAAAAGGACATCATTTCACTAACCCACTGGAGACATGATAGTTACGTTTATGCCAGATGACTTGAGAGAAAAAAAGGGGGGAGACTTGAGAGAGAGAAAAGGACGTGTCCTGACTGATGACCATCCAGCATCTGCTTTAAAAATACACCAGAGAAGGAAACTTTCACAGACTCCCAAGCAAGGAGATACAGTTAAAACCCTCCCGACAGATGGCCATCCAGCCTCTGCTTAAAAAAAACACCAAATGAGCAAACTTCCCCAGATTCCCAAGCAAGGAGATACAATTAGAACCCTCCCAATAGATGGCCATCCAGCCTCTGCTTTAAAAAAACAACAGATAAGCAAACTTCCCCAGATTCCCAAGCAAGGAGATACAATTAGAACCCTCCCAATAGATGGCCATCCAGCCTCTGCTTTAAAAAAGCACCAGATAAGCAGATAGGCAGACTCCCAGGCAAGGAGATACAATTAGAACCTTTACAACAGATGGCCATCCAGCCTCTGCTTTAAAAAAGCACCAGATAAGCAGATAGGCAGACTCCCAGGCAAGGAGATACAATTAGAACCTTTACAACAGATGGCCATCCAGCCTCTGCTTTAAAAAAGCATCAGGGAAGGAAATTTCCCCAGACTCCCAGGCAAGGAGATACAATTAGAACCTTTACAACAGATGGCCATCCAACCTCTTTCTCCCACCCTGGACCTTCTACAAATATATAAACCCCATTTACCTAGCTTCCAACAGACCTCACAACCTCTGAGGATGCCTGCCACAGACCCTTGAGGCCGAGCAAAGGGCCTGGAGGCCGGGAGAAGGCCCCGGAGGGCAGATCCAGGCCTCAGAGGTCAGAGAGAAAGAGAGAGAGAGGGGGAGAGGGAGAGGGAGAGGGAGAGGGAGAGGGAGAGGGAGAGGGAGAGGGAGAGGGAAAGAGAAGCAGGGAAGGGAGAGAGAGAAGGGAAGAAAGAGCCATGTCTATGGTTGCCGAACACGGAAGGCTTCAACTGAGGCCTATCGCATTCGCCAG
Source organism: Anolis carolinensis (assembly GCF_035594765.1). Taxonomy (NCBI): domain Eukaryota; kingdom Metazoa; phylum Chordata; class Lepidosauria; order Squamata; family Anolidae; genus Anolis; species Anolis carolinensis. The sequence goes on from NC_085841.1 coordinate 108,725,174, forward strand.
CGAGGGAGCCGGGTGGTCCCCGCGGGGGGGGGGGGTGGGGGGGCCTTGATGGCGCCCCTGGGGACCCTGCGCTCCAAGCGGGGGCTTCATTGGCCTCCATATTGGACCGGCTCTGGACCTCACCCAGTAGTTCCCTAAGAATGCTAAAATCAGCTTTCCTGAAGTCCAGAGTCTGACTATATTTGGCCTCCTTTTTTCTCCATGTAACAAATTCCAGGACAACACGGTCACTCCCACCCAAAGATCCCAGTAATATCCCATGTCATGGACCAGTTCATCTGTGTTGAAATGATCAAACATTCAAAAATGCACATCAAACCTGCAGATGACACTAAATTTTAAGGCTACTTAATTTCTTGGAAAATAGAAACAACAACAACAACAACAACAACAACAATAACAACAACAACAACAACAAACTGGACAACTGTGTGAATAATCAAAATGATAACTTTCCCAGACTCTCATTCTATACAGAGGTAACAATACTGCCTGTGTAAGTCTGCTGATTTGCATTCTGCTTGTGCATTAGCAGTCTAAAAGAAATAACCTCCCACTATATAATGACTAGTGCTGCACCACTTCTGATAAATGAAAGCAATTTGTTTATCAAAATTGAGAACCTCAAACATATTTTTGTGAGTATATACTGTGCTTCATGCTGCATGGCACTATGAAACATTTTATGATACTTTTGTTCCACTCAGAAAGCTAATTTTTTTTTTGTAGCTACATCTACAAAAATGAAACTGTTACAAGCAATAGTACATCTGCCCATAATTATAAACAGTGATAACCTCTGAGGATGGCTGCCATAGATGTGGGTGAAATGTCAGTAGAGAATACTTCTGGAACATGGCCATACAGCCCAGAAAACATACAACAACCCAGTGATAAAACATTTTAATATCTATATTTCACTTGCACTGCCGTATGCTCTTTCCCCCTTTAATGGCATTTGTGTATGAGTTTTTGTTACTTTGAATGCTCTGATATGTTCAGTATTCAAAACTATCATGAGATCAAAATTTTTAGAATGTGCCTTGATAACCCTAGATGCAGAAAAGGCTTTCGATAATACGAGATCAATTTTTTTTTTAAAAAAAAAAAAGCTCTTTAGAGGTCTGCTTTCTGTCAAAAATGAAGAACATGGTTCAAATAAACAATAGTTAAACATTTGAAATTTGTAGAAATTAACAAGACACTTCATTAGATATGACTTTATTCCAATTTTGAAATGTTGCTGTATTTATTTCACTTTTTCTACACCATTTTATCTTTTCTGCACTCTTTTGAGTCAAGCTGGATTTACAATTGCCTCAGAATTGAAGAACTGAGCTTATTGCTGTGTGAATTCCAATCACAGCTTTGCAAAATCAGGTTTTTTGACTACAGTGGTTAGAATGCTCCACCCAGCATAATTGACACTTCTCATTCATTCTCATAATTACAAAAGGTATATATTATTATTCCAAGCAAACTTGTGACTTAATATAGCACAAATCTTTGCTCAGTATTCTACTATACTTGTCCAGGAGAAAGATCATTGTATTGTTGAAACATTACTGTCTGGTTTTGCATCATTTTCTAAGTGTTGGTCAGCTGTCACTTTGCTTATGACAAGAATATATTCATTAAACTCTTCATCGCCATTGGTTGAAAATGCCAGTTGAGAAATCTCATTTAACTCTTCCAGTTTTAGTTAACCAAGGTAGTTGGAATAATTAAAATTAAAAACCCTACGTATTTCTGTCAGGTACATAGTTCTATCAAGGTAGTACAATATTTCAAACAGACAATTACACAACACACTCCAGGACCAAATTACAAGCCAGCAATGATATCAAAATATATTTGTTGCTAGTACTTGTTGAATCAGCAGACAGATCCTAAATTTGATATTAGATAAAACTCCACCAAAGTTAAAAAAGCATTTTAGTATGGCGGTGGGGCATGGAGTGGTGACACTGAAAAGATATATTTCATTATGGTGTCTCAACAAATCAAATTCAGTTGAGCAAAATATTCTAGTGTTTTTTCAGCAATCCTTATAGATTTATATTTCTCCTTTGCTGCTCAAATCATAACCTTAGGATGTTCCAATAAAGGAAGCTGATTTAAACATAGATCCAACTAGCCCAATAGTTTCATCTCTGATTGGCAGGCAGTAATGGCTATCCAGTGTCTTCAGCTGAATTGTTTCTTAGGCCAGCCTGTGGGTCCCTGGTATTTCCTGGAAGACTCCTATCCAATTTATTACCAAGTCTGACATTGCTTAGCATCCCAAATCAGGCATATCAAGTATATTCAGGATGGTGTGGTATGTTTATTTATTTATTTATTTGCTACATTTATATGCCGCCCTTCTCACCCCGAAGGGGACTCAGAGCGGCTTACAAATTAAATTTACATACAATATTATCTTAGTATAGTACAATACTGGTAACAAATCACTATATTGTACTGTATCAACATATTGCAATATCATTAGTAATATTACATGTAAAATATGATATATAATTTATATATATATATATATATATATATATATATATATATATATTAATATTATTATATCGTACCATTAGTATTATATCGTATTATATCGTATTACAATATAATATTATGAATATTGAATGTTGAATGTTATGAATGTTGCTAAATACATATTAAATACATACATATTTTCATCTTGAAAATCCATCACTGAAAACTCAGAGAAAGCCTGAAAAAATAATAGACTAATGCTTCTGGCTCTTTTCCAGATAAAACAGCCCATTTGTTTGGGTCTATATTTCTCTATGAATTTGCATTATGTTACATGTGGACAGGTGTATGTGAAGTCAGATGAATACAATAAAATTGTGCATAGTGGAAATCAAATTCCAGTGTTATAAAGCACTCCTTCTCTTACTTAGCATACTACTTGAGTTCCAGATAAAATTAATGAGCAGCAGCTAAAAGCAAACCTCTTTTATGCCGTCTGTTTCAATATCTCTGTTTCAGTGTTTCATTGTTCTTCTCAAATGGATGGCACTATTAAAAGTACCATGCTAACAAGGCTGAAAAACAAAAGCAAAGATTTCTTTTTCATTAATTTCTCTAAAGTAATTGATGCAAATGCATTTTCATAAAATGGATAATAGATTAATACATATACTATATACTATATTTAAAAACTCCTGTTGTTTTGTTTGTTTGTTTGGCAATAGCACTTCATGGCAACTAACCATGATTACAGAAATTGGTCTTGTGAAGACAATGAAAGCAAAGACTGCTTTGGAAAAGGGGAAAAAAGCTTTTTGACAGAATTGTCCCAAGAATTCCCACCAGATGAGTGAAACAATATAGGCATCCCTTCCGAATTCCAAAACCTGAAATGCTCCAAAATTGTCCACATGGGTAACTGTAATAGTGACATCTTTGCTTTCTGATGGTTCAATGTTTAAAAACTTTTTTGTGGTGCTATTTATGGCATCCCAGAAACCATTTGTTGTATGGCTGTAAAAGGAAGCTTTTGGATTCATACTGATTCATTAATTACTGTAAATGTGAATTCTACATTTTAAGATGTTGTAAATCTGGGTTATAGTCCTGTAAATACTGAACAGAATACTAGGTAGAGGATCCATCTACATGTGCCACATAATGTGGGGCTGGTCCAGATTGGCAATACTCCTTACCAAACCCAGGAGTCTCTAAACCACTCATCGCTGTCCAACTGTAGCTTGGGACAGAAATCCGATCATCCAGTCAGATTGAACACTGTTCAGCCCTGTTGGATGGCCAGCGTTAACTTTTTCATTGTTTGTTACTGTGTAGCAGCCATGGAGCTATGGAGCGCTTATAGTTGTTGTTGGGCACCTTTGGTGATGCCAGCAAAAGTTCTTGTGAGATTTGGAGAAAAGAGAGGAGAAAGAAGAAGGTAATCACCCTTCTTTTTCCAGGTCATGCGAGGACCTTTGCTAAGATTGGCAAAGGTGTTCAGAAACAGCCAGGAGCTCTTTGGAGCTCCTTGGAGGCTGCCACTGTGACAAAGGACAAAAATGGTTAATGTTATCCCATTTTCCCTGTGCCATGTCCATGCTGTTCACACCAACCCAAACTGCAAGACTTCTCTGGAGCTTTAGTGAATGCCGAAGTATTCCCTGACATTTACTAGCATGGGGACAATTTGGTTAACCACTTTTATCCTGGAGATCTCTGGAAATCATGTGGACACCTGGGAGGTATTTTTGGCTCATTTCAGGGTTTCTGGCCTGTGTAGATGGGCCCATAGTTTCTGTAATCTAGCCCATAATGCCAACTAAGCAAGGACCTGGTACATTTTTAAAAAAATATCTGAATGTTTATATGATTTACCATGTTTGCTCAAGTTTAATGCTCACCTTTATTTTGGCTAAATTACATTGCCTGCGTGAAAAGACCTGGAGAGACCTGGAGTCCAGACAGGGAGGCAGGTGACAAAGAGGCTGTTCCTCAGTGCTCTGTGGTGCCTGGAGGATGAGGAGGAGTGCTCAGCTGGACACTATCATTTCTGCCGCTTAGTCATGGAGGGACTATGGAGCCTTCAGGCCTCTTTGGCCAAAGAAGCAGGAAGCATTGCCCTCACTGTTTCCTTCTGGGCCAGAGCTGAGCTGTGCAGTCTTCCTCCCAGGCAGCCCTTGGAGTGTCTTGGCCAACCTCATTCCCTGAGGCTCACTCCTGCGCTGTTCCCAACTGGCCTTATTCACGAGGCCTTCAAAACTGAGGGGGAAGCTTTGAAGGACTTGTGAATGACTCCAATTGGGAACTGTGCAAGGCTGGTGAGTTTGCCAGCCTTGACCTGACAGAGGGACGTGGCTTCCCAAATCCATGCTGCCTGCCTCCCTGACATGCTACGTCTACACTTTTGGGCACATTACATTTGATGGCAAATCAACTTTTTTGTAATCTGCACCGTCAAAATTGAGGTGCGCATTACATTTGATGGTACATTATACCCAAATAAATATGAGTCTATGGTTTTGTTATAAGAATTCTTAGTGCAAATCATTTTTAAAAATCATGAGTGATTTAGAAGCTGAGCAAAAATGTAAGATCTAAACATGCCAGACATTTTGCTTTGCTTTTATATGAGTTTTATTATCCAAGTATGGAAGTGGCTATAACACAAATACAATAACTAATAACCTCCTTATGAAGATGGAGATCATACCTCTGCATTCTGCAACGGTGACTAACTTCTTTCCTCATTTCTACCTATCAATGTATTCTTCCTGCATTCAGGTAGAAAGCATACCACCAAGTAACCAGTCATCTCTGAATACCTTTATAGAACTGAAAAGTAAAGAAAGAATGAAGGAAGGTAAAGATCATTCAAATGAATGATAATGTGTCATGTAAATATAATATGCTTATCTTTTACATATACAAAATGTTCTGTCAGTTGAAGTAAATAATCATGTTGAATATTTGAAGAAACATAATGCAGCTTTCAAAATTGCATTGTTTTAAAATCATACATTCATGCCAAGAATTTTCTTTTAATGAGGCCAATATTTGCTGAAATACACATAGTGTGACTGAAGTAGATAAAGAGGAAAAAACAGATCACTTTCAAAATAGTCAAATGATAAAGCTTCTAGCTTAATCTTTGATACAGCTAGCTATTACAAACATCTTTCAGACAGTGAAGAGTACAACTTAAAAATCTATAAGAGCATCATTTGAAAGGAAATTGGATTAGTGATTCAATTGTGATGGCTACTTTGAGAATTATTTTGAAGTATTTTTGTTTCTACTATTTAATTTTTAAATGAAGCACCATTTTCTACATAGATACCTTATAAAATCCCTTCTGGTGCTATCAATTAATGCTTAGTCTATTTCAAAATCTGTGGTTCTTATTAAAATATAGCATACATTCCTGTTCAAGCTAAGCATATTTAACTGGGGAAATTTAAATGACTGTTTAATTCTCCTAAAAAAATCACTATTACTTCAAAGTGTCTGACTGTGGTTGGATTATGCCCATTAGTTTAGTAGTGATGTTTACTTCAGATACAAAGTATCTGTAAAATACAGGGTTCCAAGTGTAATGCTTGATGCAGATCCACATCAGATTCACAGATTCTGCTGCCCTGCAGACTAGGACGCGGAACAATGGCTTCAAACTACAGGAAAGGAGATTCCACCTGAACATCAGGAAGAACTTCCTCTCTGTGAGAGCTGTTTGGCAGCAGAACTCTCTCTCTGCCCCAGACTGTGGTGGAAGCTCCTTCTTTGGAGGCTTTTAAGCAGAGGCTGGATGGCCATCTGTCGGGGGTGCTTTGAATGCGATTTCCTGCTTCTTGGCAGGGGGTTGGACTGGATGGCCCATGAGGTCTCTTCCAACTCTACTATTCTATGATTCTATGATTCTATGAGATCCTCTTTTCAGCTTCGTGTCTCATACATGAACAAGTCATGAGACTGGAGAGACTTATATGTATGTGCAAATACAGTTGGTCCTCCACATGTGTAGTCTGACTTTTGCAAATTTGATTATTGATGGATTTGATTAAAATTATCTCTATGAATATCTAGGTCCACCAGTGTGAAACTATGGTCAGTGTCCTCCAGTCATGCTGGAGGACCTATGGAAAACACCTCTCTAGGAATTTCTAGATTCTCCAATGTACTTCTATAGTCCACTTCCAGTAAAAGTTAACCATAGAGTCATGCTGGAAGATTGAGAAATTCACAGATGTGTGTTTGCTTGGGTAAAAAAATAGCCCTTTCTTTATTTGTGCCATTTCACTTCAACAGGGATCCTGTGCTCCCAACCCCAGTAAATGAGGATGGCTGTATTCTAAAATACAAAAAAGAAGAAGAAGAAGAAGAAGAAGAAGAAGAAGAAGAAGAAGAAGAAGAAGAAGAAGAAGAAGAAGAAGCAGCAGCAGCAGCAGCAGCAGCAGCAGCAGCAGCAGCTACAAAATACTTCTGGTTCAAAACATTTTAGATAAAGAATATTCAACTTGCATTGCCAGTTATGCATAAGAAGTCTGTTATAATAAATATAATTAACTACTTTATTTCAATATATTTTATAGTGCACAAACCTATCTCTATTATTGACATATTATTTCTGCCTCTGGTTCCATTTTTTCTGGTACAGAGTCATGTCCAAGAATGTATTAAACTGAGGTATACCTGTACTGAAATAGCTCAGGCCCTGTCCTTCAGACGTGAACACAGTATGATCCATTTTTTATTTATTTTCTATCACTTAGATGTTTGTCTGGGGTCTTTTCAGTAACTGGTAAAGATCTTTCTTATTTTCACAGACTTTAAAGATATTTGCTTAGATCTTCATTATTTATTTTGTTTTAATGCTGACATTCATAGCTACTTTACTATTTGATAAATTGTGTTATTTTATTTCCGTTTGTGTTTTATCATTTTTAAATGGGTGCTGGAAACAGTTTTTTCTGAGCAGAAATGGCATGATCCCCATCTCATGCCATCTCCAGACACAGAGTGCTGACACAGAACATCTCCGGACACAGAGTGCTGACACAGAACACATGGCCATGGGCTGAAAGGAAGGACAGGAATATGAACCAGCCATAAAACTCAATTGCCCTCAGGGGGGGGGGATTTATTGTTATGTTCCAAAATGGCTTCGGCTAAGGCTACACTAAAGGCCATATCCTTACATATAACCTGTCAATTCCCAACAAACAGGAGGATAATGTTTTGGAGTAGGTTGAGGTCCTTCTCAGTGGCTGAAGCTGTACACAGAGTTTGTGGAATACCTAGGTTGTTTCCAGTCTTTTGTCATAGCTGCTGAAGTTCTTTGGTTCTCAATCTTTGTTGTTCCATTAGATTTTTGTTGTAGGTGGTAGACCACACTTTAACAATTGAGTTTGCACTGCTAATGCCCTTTCCACAGTTTATGGTTTTTATTTTTGCTTTCACAAGGCTATAATTTTTATGCCTTGTCAGCTATTGGACAATTCTTTTTTTAATTACACATGTAAGATATATGTGTCTGAATCAATGAATCTATACATAGTTGCTAAAAAGTTTGGAAGATTCTATTTTTCTTATGCATCATTTATATCAACTGCCAGTGTGGTGTAGTGGTTTAACATTGGATTGCAACTCTGGAGACCAGTGGCTGATTGCCTGCTTGACCATCAAACCCTACTTGGGGGCTAATTACATACTCTCAGCTGCATAAAATCCTGTAATAGTCACATTATGATTTCCATAAGTTGAAATGACTTGAATGTATACAACAGACAACAGCAGCAACATCATTTATATTTAACTAATTGGAGCCATGACCTTCCTTCTTGAAAAAGAGCGGGCATCTTTCATCAGCAGAATCTCTTTGTTCCATTACAATATCATCATAGCTAGAGTGGAAGAGATGGTTGTGTTTGTCAGCTCCCTTTTAGTTGTATGCGACGCCAACTCTGACCAAAAAAATTGGGGAGCACAGGGGAGGAGTACAGTAGAGAAATTGACTCAAAAAGCCCCAAGACCACATGGAATCAACAAGTATTTCCAATTTTCACTTATGGTCAGAGTACCATGACTGGAACCCTATTCAGGGATTGTTTCCACTATTCATCATGTCTCCCCCTTATGGCCTCTGATATGTTATGTAATATAAAATCCATAATATTGCCTAATATAGATAATCTATGGGACCTATAAGCACTCAGTTCCTTTTAACTCAACCAAGGACTTTTTCATAATCTAAACTAATTGCCCACCATAAAAGCTTTGTTTACAATTTTAATACTTTTTGATTCCTTAGTGTGGATTTCTCTGACAATCCTGATTACAAACCAGTGAACAGTGTCCTCATAATCATTTCAAAAAACTACAGGGTTATGCTGCTGCTGCACAGAGAGTTTTCCTGGCAGAATTCTATCAGCCTACGTGCTGCTTCATTTGGTTGTCCCAGACCATGCTTGCCTGTGATCCTGGTTATCATTTGACTGCCCAGCTTAGCATTCCAATCTCCTGTAATGAGAATAATGTCTCTTTTTGGTGTGTTATCCAGTAGGTGCTGCAGATCCTCATAGAACTTATCTAATTCTGCTTCTTCAGCAGCTGTGGTTGGGGCGTATATTTGGATCACTGTGATGTTAAACGGCTTGCCTTGAATTCAAACTGAGATCATTCTGTCATTTTTTGGGTTGTACCCAATCACTGCTTTCACAACTTTATTATTAACTATGAAGGCTACTCCATTTCCTCTGTGTTCCTCTTGTCCGCAGTAGTAGACCTGGTGGTCATCTTTTGTGAAGTGGCCCATTCCAGTCCATTTCACTGACTTCCAGAATGTCTATCTTTAATCTTGACATCTCACCAATAACCACATCCAGTTTGCCCTGGCTCATAGATCTTACATTCCAGGTTCCTATAGTGTGTTAATCTTTAGAACATCGGATTTGTCGTTCACCTCCAGCACCGTTGGCCATTAGCCTTCCTTTCAGTGTTGAGCTAACTGCTTCATCACATCTGGGGCTACTTGAACTAGTCCTCTGCTCCTCCCCAGTAGCATTTTGACCATCTTCCAACCTGGGAGCCCTATCTTCCGATGGTATACCGACATTTCTCTGGTTGTACTGATCCATGTAGTTTTCATGGCAACAATACTGGATTAGGTTGTCATTACCTTCCCCAGGGATCATATTTAGTCTGACCTCTCTGCCATGACCTTCCCGTCTTGGGTGGCCCTGCACAGTATAGCTCATGGCATCATTGAGGCGCTCAAGCCCCAGCACCACGTCAAGGTAACGATCTTTTGCAGGGTTATACCAGTAGTATAAAAAAGGCTTTTACACGGGAAGAGGCATTTAATACCATTGTACCAACAGCCAAAAAAGTGGTACCGTATATGTGGATGTAGTACAGCAAATATTCAGCTTGAAGTTCAAGTGTTGCTTTGTGAAACTGCGATAGAAAATCAGAGAAATTGGGCCCTTTAAAAACAAACAAATACACAAACAATATAGGAACGGCATGAAAAGCAATTTGTTTTCACTTACCATAAAGCAACGCCTTTGCCACAAAGCTTCTAATATATCCACTCAGTCCAATGCATCAAAAATTGCTCAGGTTTTTGTTTCTATTTTAAAAAGAAGGGTATCAGATGCAATGAAATGTTTCAATGAAGCCTGCAAATGAAGCCCAGAGCAGATGAGAAAAGTGATGTCTTCAATAGCACACTTTCCAGCAAAGGAAGCAATCTGGAGCAGAGGAGGGGAGATGTAAAATCATTTGCAATTCTCAGAAATAGTGACTCATGCAATTGATCAAGTACATCAAAGGTCACCCTTAAGTAATTCTAATGAAGAACTACCTGGCATTTTTCCATATGGTGACTCTTTCTCCATTCTTAAAGCTTGTGGACTATTTAAAGAATTCTTACCTACAACAAACAATTCAATAGCTGGCAAAGCTTTGCTAGGAATAGTTGAGAGAAGAGGAATTGTTTGTGCCAAGTTGAGGAGTTGGAAGAACCTCAGTACTTGTCTGAAGACTACAGAAAAATTTGAAAGTTACTTTTTAAAAGCACTCCATTATAAGAACAAAGGACTACAATGGTAATTTGTTTTCAGCCATTGTGTTATAAATTCATTATGTTACTTGTACATTTTACTTTAGGGCAGGGGTCCCCAAACTTTTTAAACAGGGGGCCAATTCATGGTCCCTCAGACTGTTGGAAGGCCAGACTATAGTTTTTTTTTAAAAAAAAACTATGAACAAATTCCTATGCAGTGCACACTGAACATTTTGAAGTAAAAAAACAAAACTGGAGTAAATACAGCCTTAATGTTAATCATAATCATAATAAAAATAATAAAGAGGGTCGGAAGAGACCCCTTGGGCCATTTAGTCCAACCTCCTTCTGCCTTTGTGCACCAAAAGCACTAGCAAAGCACCCCTTAATAATTAATTAATTATTAAATAATAATTAAAATACCATTATAAACAAGCAAAGCTTTGGAAGGCACGCACCAGGCGAGGGAGGAGATGGGAAAGTGCACACCATATGCAGCTTTCTCGGCGGAGGAGGAGGGAGCTGCCACCACAGGGGCCAGATAAATGGCTTTGGTGGGCCGCATGTGGCTCCCGGGCCTTAGTTTGGGGACCCCTGCTTTAGGGCCACTTTTTATGTTTTGCCAGTTAATAATTTTCTCCTTAAAATTATGTCCAGTTTAAGTCTAATTTAAACATTTTAAAAAAAACCAAGTCAACAGGAAATTTAAGGTAGTGCATGACCATGGAGTGGGCAACAAACATCTGGTCAGCGGTCCCTATTTCATTTCTACCTAAATTATACAACTTATTTTTAAATTTGAAACAGTCTATTGCTATATTTTGATTAGTTTTTCATTTAACTAAATTACCATTTCCAGGTTCAATGGAAATCTACAAATTGATGGATTGTCTCCCTTTTGACTATGCATTAGTGGCCACCCTAAACATGCTACCATCTGAGGAAAACCTAGTTTCATGCCTTGGATTTTGTGACTCACTTATGCAAAGAGCCTTTTAAGTAGGTCACATGGTCAGGGTTATAAACAACTGGAAGATAATGCCTTCCATTAGGATATACTCTGCTCAAATAATAATAATAATAATAATAATAATAATAATAATAATAATAATAATCAGCAGCAGCAGCAGCATCAAGGTATTTATTACCTGCCTCTCTTCATGGCTCAAGTCAGAGTACAATATGGTTAAAAACAGACTTATTTATTTTATTTATTTCCTGTTTTTATACCCCTTTCTTCTCACTCTGAGGGGGACTGAGAGCAGCTTACAGATTGGCCATTTCAGTGCCACATAGCAATACAAAGTATATAAAATACACATTAAACATCAACAAATACATATGAATACATAGACTGTTAAAAACTGTTAAAACATCTACCTAAAACCGTCGTAGTCCTTCACATTGCTGCATTTCAATTCTGTATTACACTATTCCCGAATGCCTGATTCCAGAGCCAGGTCTTAACTTTTTTTTCTAAAGATAAGGAGGGAAGAGTCAATCTAACTTATCAGTTTTAATATAATACTATTAAAATGCCTATATCTTTAAATACACACAACAAAGACTGACACAAATACTAATAAAATGCAGGCTAAATTCTGTTCAAAACTCCAAACACGATAACTGCGATGCTAAATTCACTGTCATATTAACAAAGCTATAGAACCTTCTATAGAAAATTATGACCTGTTCATAGAAGCTGTGAAAAGATCCTCAAGGCTCTCAATCCCTAGAGGCTGTCGCACAAGCTACCTACCAGGCCTAAACGAAGAATCACTAAATCAGCTACAAGAATATCTCAGATTATTTCAAGAGAACCCATACAGTGATGGGACTATAGCAGCAGGCCAAAAACTATCTACAGCCTTAGCTAATACTAAGAAAGACCGTTGGATAGAGCTGCTTGAGAACCTGGACATGTCCAAGAGTAGCCGAAAAGCCTGGCAATTGCTGAGATGCCTGGATAGTGACCCTCTGGTCAACCCTGGACACGCGAATGTGACACCAGATCAGATAGCTCACCAGCTAATTCAGAATGGGAAAACCAACTGCAGCAGAATAAAGATGAAAATCAACAGAGTGCCAGAACTTGAAACCCACCAGTTGTCTTCTCCTCTAAACCTGAAAGAACTCAGAGAAGCCATCAAGCGATGTAAGACTGGTAAAGCACCTGGCCTAGATGACCTGATGATGGAGCAAATCAAACACTTGGGGGCCAAAGCTGAAAACTGGCTTTTGAAATTCTACAATCAATGCCTGGCACACAAACAGATTCCCAGAGCATGGAGGAAAACTAAGATCATTGCCATCTTAAAACCTGGTAAAGATGCCTCCAATGCCAGGAACTACCGACCAATCTCCCTCTTATGTCATCTATATAAAGTCTATGAGAGGATGCTATTAAATCGACTAGGACCTGTTATCGAACCCAAGCTTATTGCACAACAAGCAGGTTTCAGACCAGGGAAAAACTGTACAGGTCAAATTCTTCATCTGACTGAACATATCGAGGAAGGCTATGAGAAAGGCTGCATTACGGGAACAGTCTTTGTGGACCTTACGGCAGCCTATGACACAGTGCAACATAGAAAAATGCTGCATAAAGTCTACCATATCACCCGGGACTTTGACTTTACAAAAACTGTCCAGACCCTCCTACAAAACCGCAGCTTCTATGTGGAGTTTCAGGGCCGGAAAAGCAGATGGAGGAGGCAAAAGAATGGTTTACCCCAAGGCAGCGTTCTTGCACCAACCTTATTTAATATCTTCACGAACGACCAGCCACAACCACCACTCACAAAGAGCTTTATATATGCTGATGATCTTGGCCTTACAACACAAGCAAAAGATTTTGAAACAGTTGAAAAGCAACTCACCAATGCCTTGAAAGATCTCTCCAGCTACTACAAAGAGAACCACCTGAAGCCTAACCCTGCCAAGACACAAGTGTGTGCTTTCCACCTACGTAACCGCGAAGCCAACAGGAAACTGAAAGTTACTTGGGAAGGCCAAGAGCTCGAACACTGTTTCCATCCTAAATACCTTGGTGTCACCTTAGACCGAACACTAACATATAGGAAACACTGCATGAACACCAAGCACAAAGTAGCTGCACGCAATAACATCCTGCGGAAACTGACTGGCAGCTCATGGGGTGCAGACCCACAAGTAATAAGAACATCAGCCCTGGCCTTGTCTTTCTCAACTGCAGAGTATGCTTGTCCTGTTTGGCACAAGTCTGCCCATGCAAAGCAGGTGGACATAGCACTGAATGAAACATGCAGAATCATCACTGGATGCCTTAAACCTACACCTGTTGATAAACTCTACAAGTTAGCTGGCATTGCCCCTTCTGACGTGCGACGGGAAGTTGCTGCTAACGGTGAGAGAAAAAAGGTTGAACATTGTGAAAGCCACCCACTGCATGACTATCAGCCTCCTCCCACCAGACTCAAATCAAGGAAGGGCTTCATGAGAACCACCACTCCCCTTGATGTTCCTCCAGCAGCAGCAAGGGTGTCTCTATGGGCAGCTAAACCTGGCAATTCTAACTGGATGGCCCCCCAAGAGGGTCTTCCTCCAGGGGCAAACCAAGAATGGGCAACTTGGAAGTCCCTGAACAGACTCAGAAGCAGAGTGGGCAGATCTAAAGACAACCTGGCAAGGTGGCACTACCTGGAGGAATCCTCCACCTTGTGTGACTGTGGAGCTGAACAAACAACTCAGCACATGTATGCTTGCCCACAATGCCCTGCCTCATGTACGGAGGAGGAGTTGTTTAAAGCTACAGACAATGCGGTTGCTGTTGCCCGCTTTTGGTCCAAAACTATTTAGTTGCTTGTGATTTCTTTTCTTTTTTTTCTTTTTTTCCCCATTATTTGAAATGTATTTGTTGTACAATGCTTTTGACATGAAATAAATAAATAAACAAAGCTGTGCTCAATAAAAACCTATTAATTTGGAAGAGTGAGTCCAAATTCCCCTATCAAAGATCCTTCCTATTTATGTTAGGGTCACCATAGGCAAACAACTTGAAGTCATGCAATGAGCTCTCAACTCCTTCAAACTTGTGACTAGCCCTGTCAATGCTGATTGAGTGACTAAAAAACCCACACAGCTATATCTGTACAATCAGCTACTATACACACACATTTTTTACTAAGAGCCTCTGACTCTCATAATTAAATGATAATTTTATACACCATGAACAAGCATGCTGTATAACATCTGACTATCCTTTTCCCATTGATGATTTACTTAATGCCATCCAGTACTCAAATGCTTCAGTCAAATCTGTTTGGTAATATTGAATAGACGTTGGTGAAGAAAGATTGATGCCTTGCTTTTTCTACTTGAAAATATCAGTACATTTAACACTTTTCACTTCTCCCTGCCCATTCTAATTTTATTTATTGTGCCTGTGACATCTTCCATTCCTTGTCCCTTGGCTCATTATTTTAGCTGAGATTATTCTAGGGTTGTTGTTTATTTGCTTAATGCTGAAAATGATAATGTTCTTGTGACACCAAGTAGAAATTTCATGTGCTTTAACATGCACACATTAAAGAGTGGATTATCATTAATTATGTACTACACATTTTCATGGTAACCACCTGAAAGTGACAAAACATTTGCTTTTGTCATAGTTCTGTTAAGTGAGCCCAAGTTGAGCCACTAGAGGTATGACAATACACTGCCTTTTAATTCCTATGAGGAGGTCATGTACATGGCCGCAATTCTGTTTTATTTCTTTTGTTCTTTTGTATCACCAGTGTAATATATTAATGAAAGTGTTTGAATTAAACTAGCTTTTTTATTAGTCCAAACAACACATATTTATTGCATTTTAAGGAGCAATGACTTTTTAATGTTATTTAATCTGAGATAGTTTCATTCTAACCTTTTCCCCACACTACAATGCTAGGAGACAGCACTATAATTACTATGATAGTGTTCTGTTTAATATTCTTTGTTAAGACTGCTCAGGTGATCAGATGTGATCTAGTCTTCCTACACTATGGTATTGGCATTTTCCTCAGAGCCTTTAGCAGATATGTGGCAGGCAAAAAGTCAACAGGAAATTTACACTGTTTATTCCATGGAAATTGTGTGTGAATGGGTTTATTCCCATATCTGTAGATAAGTGAGTCAGTGTTGGTGGCTGCAGATTAGTATTTCTTCTTTTTAACAGAATCACACCAAACTGGGCTCATCTAAGTACACAAAACCTGTTGGGCCTTAGATGAGAAGTTCAGACAGTAAGGCTTGTTGTGCTTGGCTCTTTCCTAATATAATCATTCACATAAGTCAAACTTGAAAACAGTTATTCATAGAGAATCTGAATTGGTAATGCTCGAACCAGCCATTTGCTATTATTACATACCATATTGACCTTCTCTGCCTTGAAGATGTTGACATGGGACTTTGCTTAGTGAAAGCCACAGACTGTATTGGATTGCTTCCAAGCATGGATGGTTGTCAATAATGTTTGTCAATAACATTTAAATGAACCCTTGGTTCAAATGACAAATACTTCTCTGGAAGGAATTCCACAGGTTTTGAAAGAAGTGATAGTTCACTCACTTGTGTTTTTATTGGTAGAGGACAGAGGGTCAGGGAGTTAAGCCACATTACAATAGGAAGTTCATTGGGCAATTTAATGCTCAAATGATGAACAACTCCAAGTACCCCTGAATGATAACACTGGCCAACACACATTTTGGTGCCTCAAATGTTAGTATATTTGACCTGCTGATTCCAAAAAAGACACCAGTGTTCCCCAATCAACTCTAGTTTTTGACATGGTGAACATATGCCATATATCAGTCAGCCACAGAGAATCATAACCGTATCTAAGGAATTAGAGCTGATGAAGTCTATCCTATGTAATTTTCCAAATCAGTGCCTCAAATAAGAGCCCTAAAAACCAAGATACCAATTTTTTTTTGGTTGGGCTGTGTAATCTCCCCTTTCCAATATGGTTTCTATCTTGGGTATGAAACAGAGATACCTTTGCTAATTCCTGCATATGTTTTTTTTTTATCTAGAGACCAAGAAGTACAGCACCTCTTTGTTGATCTTTCTGGGAAGCTTTTGATACTTTGAACCAAGTTATCCATTGTACTGAATTATGGATGAACTGTGTCGGGAACTTCACACAGCTTTGTAGACACTTATCTCTATATATTTATAATGAAGCATACATGAGCAGCCCTATTCTAGATCAACAAAAGATGGCCATGTTCAAATGTTGGTTACAACGTAATTCAGAAAACATTTTAAAAAATGGTAGGTATTAGCGGTAGGTAGGTAAGTACATTTGTGACAGATTAAGTTTTTGTGACCTTATCTGATCATGCAAAGATTCTGGTTATATCCTTGAAACCTTTGCTGATTTTTTTAGGGCCAAGTTAGAGGTTATAAGATTCTGTCTTCCATTACTGGCCAATGGAAAAATGCCTTCTTCTTTTAGATAGTTCAGAGCTTGGAGTGTTGATCTATTTGTCCTTAAGTTTGAGTCTTAGTTAATGGCTATGTGTTCCATGTGAGACTGGGAATTCCTGATATGATTGCCTTATATTTCTCAGGGTTTTTAAAATTATATGCAACAATTATGCACTGCCCCCTGCCAATATCCTTGGCTTAGGACCTCTTCATATGGCTCCTGGGGCCGTGCCGTTTCACCCAGCAAAATGGCAGGTACACGGGACGCCTAATCACCCCAATGTGATGAGGTGATTAGTTTACAAAATAATACAACAATAATTTTTTAAAAAAATACAAAAACAAATTTCATAATGAATTGCAAAAAATTTAAGATAATAAAATTTGTGATAAAACCAAATACACATATTTTTTCTTTAAAATTTATTCTCACTCATAAAAATGTTCAAAATATAGGGAGCATAAAAATAATGAAATATGAGTAGTAGGAGACACATTGTATGATATGAGAAAAGAGATGATGGGTCCAAGGTTCATGGTTGATGAATTAGTAAAGGATTGGCCCCAAGTCCTGGTGATGGGATCTAAAAATTTCCCTTTCTATATCCACACCTATCTAGAGCTAGCTGTACCCAAAAATAAGGAAAGTGGAGTGATTTCTTCTTTCTGGCTTTTGTTTTGCATCTAGGACAGCCTCACTCAAATAAGATTCTTAGCAGGCAATGCTCCACAGTAATGAGCATACTTGTTGCCAGTAGACAAAAGAATGAAGTGCAAATCTTAGAGAAGAAAAGGCTGGAAAATGAATAATATCAGTGAGTACTATGTAGAGACCAGGCATTTAGCAATGAAAAAGCATGCAAAGGAGTAGAGGAAGATAAAAAAGAATGGCAATAGCTTTAAAT
Organism: Anolis carolinensis; assembly: GCF_035594765.1. Lineage (NCBI taxonomy): Eukaryota > Metazoa > Chordata > Lepidosauria > Squamata > Anolidae > Anolis > Anolis carolinensis. The sequence continues at coordinate 108,743,072 of NC_085841.1, forward strand.
GCAGCAGAATGAAATATATTTAACGTGTATCTAATGTGACTGTCAAGACTATTAAGTTGACTGGATCACCTGGCTTTTTATTTTGAATTCCATTTCTAACTACTGGGAATAGGTTCATGAAAATGTTTTCTGTCAAGAAAAGCTGCCCAGCCTTTAATAAACCTAATGTGCCAAGCAGCACAGGCTGTTCAAATTCCACCGCCCCCATTCAATCAATTCTGCATCTTTTGTACCTTTGTTAGGATCTGGATTTCTTTCCATCTCACTTTCTTTATGTTGCATTCACATTATTCTGTCATTTTAATGCAGACATGTGACACGGAATAACACATGTGAAAATCATACATGTGAAATTAACAAGAAAAAAGCACTTTGTGACAATCCCTTGATATTGTACATTGTCTTTTTCCAGTGGCCACTGTCATCATTAACAACAAGACCACAAAATTACCCTCTGTCTAGGCCCCCCACTTGTAAAACTGTGATGCATTTCATACTGTCTTTTATTCTCCCTTGCCACCAGTAATTTTATTTTGCTTTTATAAGGGGACTGCAGTATTACATGCAAGCCTGGTCATAAGAAAAGTGCAATGGGTGGCAATGGCTATGATTTTCAGCAGGAGGTCATAACCCAGACTTTGTATTTTAAATAACTATTACAATGAAGAAGAGGGTATAGCCACAAAAAGAATAGTTATAATTTATGCCTGACTTACTGCAGCAGAATATAGTTTATTTATAAACTGCTTATGGCAAACTCTGTATGCCCCTGTTCAATGCGTGTGCTGAACTGTCTTCTGGTAAATTATTTAAATTACACCTAGCAGTAATTCCTGAGGACTTTCATACTTCATTTTCTCTATTAATATAACAGGGAAAAGCTGCTTTGCAAGGATTGCTCTAAATTCCCAGAGTGTGAGTTCCAAACTCTGTATGTGTTGCATTATGCCTGTCAAAAAACTTGTCTTCTCCTGAAATTTATTACTGAAGTCTCTCCACTAGAACTACTCATTGAAGCCTTACGGAAAGCTCATACATGATTTAAGAAGCTAACAGCACTGAAAGAAATAGGTCAGGTAAAAAAAAAAACCCTGAATTTAAGCTACCTTCACTTATTACTTATGCAAGATTATGCATAATTTAGCACGCTGCTGAATATGCAAGGGCAGAATAATTGTTTACCAAAATATTTACTCTGAGTTTGTACCTGTGTTTTAGTGAGATAAGGTGATTTCTCAGTCCTTGCTAATCACATTAGAAAAAAGGGGGATTAAATACGTTTTTGATTGTGCTGATAACTGCATGACATTATATATAAACAAAGATCATGTTCAACATCCTCAAAGATGATACTTAGTTCTTTATTCACATTGTGTGGCTGGGTGCAAGGGGGGTGAAAACGTCTTTGGATAAGATTTCTTTGCTGTATTATATCATGATTCAATCATTACAAACTGTGGATGTTTGAATCTTTTCCATATAGACATTCTACTTCGGTGGATCTTGTTAAGTATATTGCATATCTGAGATAAACATTTGTAGGTAAACATACACACCAATGTGCACACATATTACACATAGACACAAAAAGAAGAATCCTCTGTTCGTTGGGGGGGAAAGGTGAAATTCTCCTCATACACTGCTTCAAAACTGGAAGCATTTGTGTTGACCAAAGTATGCTGAGATGGATACAGATTGCTAAGAATTGACGTGTGATCCATCCATGAGCTATAACATTTCTACACTGTGTGGTCACAGATAAACAATTCCATTCATCTTTTGATGTGGATAAGAATGCCAGTCTTCACATGCCATGTGTGAGAGCACTGCTTTCTGGATTTCCCCAAACATTACTTGTAAACAATGCTTTCCTTATGATGAGGAAGATCAGAGCTTCTATCTATTCTTTTTAAAGGATCATATATAATCAAAGTTGACCATTGTGTTTCAGACAGCTTAAAATGGTATCACTGTGAAAACCTGATTTGTTCAAATGAATGGAAATATGACTACCTTCAATGGGATTGTCCCTCCTGGAGCAAGGGTTTAATTCTGGATGGATGTTTAGGTGGCTCCCACTGCAGACAAGAGGAGGGAAAGAGTTTTAACTTAAAACAGATTGATAAAGAGCTGTTTTTACGTGTGAAAGGTGCCTGGGGCAACCTTAACTTTCTAATGTGTTATTACAGCTTGAATATCCCTTATTTAAAATGCTTGGGACCTGATTTTTTTTTTCAGATTTTAAAATATTTCTACATAATCTTGGAGATGGGTCACAAGTCTAACACAAAAATCATTTCTGTTTCATGTACAATTTATGCACAAAGCCTGGGAGTAATTTTATACACTATATATTTAAATAATTTTGTGCATGAAATGATGTTTATGTACACTGAACCATCAGAAAGATGGGAAATTTTGGATAAAGGACATTCAACTTGTATTGAAATGTGTTTTAAAGGCCCATGTGCCTTTTAGTGTCCTGGGGTGCACAATTTATTAAGAGGTACTATTGTTTCTTTCACTGGAAGTTGTGTTAGATGCCCTGTGAAAATAATTCCAAAGGAGAAGGGGGAGAAAACATGAATGGAGAAGGAGAAATCTTGCATTAAGTTTTGGTGCCTTGCAAAGGCATTAACCCCCAGTCCTTTGTTTCCACATTGTTTATGTTGCAGCCTGGAATTGAAATTGATTTAACTAGCATTTAGCACTTGGCCCCCAGATGGCGTAGTGGACTAAGTGACTTGAAGGTTGGGTTGCTGACCTGAAAGCTGCCAGGTTCGAATCCCACCTGGGGAGAGTGTGGATGAGCTCCCTCTATCAGCTCCAGCTCCATGCGGGGACATGAGAGAAGCCTCCCAAAAGGATGGTAAAAACATCAAAAACATCCGGGCGTCCCCTGGGCAACGTCCTTGCAGACAGCCAATTCTCTCACTCCAGAAGCAACTCCGGTTGCTCCTGACACGAAAAAAAAAAAAAATACAAAACATCAACCCTGTGAAAGTGCAGAATATTTCTATTGTGGATGAATGCTTGTAAATATTTAAATATTTATTTGTTTATATAAACACTAGTCAAATTGCCAAAACTGGTCGGCTTCATAAGTCATCACTCCACTCCATTCACCATGCATTCTGAGTTGATATTTGGTTTAAAAAAAATCAATGTTAATAATTACTACTAGAAGACTATGAGCTTTGTGCACCTGAATCCTGTAATATTTGCTCCTTTTCCTTGGCAAAGTGTTCCAGCTCTGTCAGGTTCGGTGGGAATATCAAATCATGCCATGTGGTCTTGATTGCTTTAAGGTCCAATAGTTGACGAAACCAGTGTTTCTCAAACTCTGCTCTTCCAGATGTTTTGGACTTCAGCTCCCACAATTACTAGCAGCTGGTAAGCTGGCTGGGATTTCTGAGAGCTGAAGTACAAAACATCCGGAGGCACAGAGTTTGAGAAACACGGGACTAGACTATTCTAAGATATTCACATTCTGATTTTTCTTTCACTATAGGTCTAGGGCCATTGTTCTGCTGGAAACTGAACCTCAAAGAGGGTGGATACTTACACAAAGAGCACGTGTCAGTTTGTTTATATTTGCAAACATTTGTTGCATAACACATATTTTACCCCATTCACACACTTGAGTATCTTATGTACATCAAGTAGTAATAATAACAGTTTAAATTCATTTCAATTCTATGTCATCATAACTCAATATGTGGAAAAGTGAGAGGGACAAATACTTTTGCAAGGCAGTTTATATGCTAAGAAAATGTGACTATGGCTAATTAAGACAAAAGACAAGGCTTCATTATAAGGGTCATGATGTTGTTCTCCATAAACACATTAGACAGTGTAGATTCTCATAAAAAAAAATAATGTGTGCCACAAATTTAATAGCTTTCTTGCACATTTAAAGTTGAAGAACATTCTATTAATCTACTTCACACATGGAATGTCACATAATTGGTTTTCTCTCAACATGCTTTATTAATATAACCATCTTTACATTTCAAGAGAATTACTATAACTCAGATTCAGTAAATTAAACAAATGTGTTTACTTTTATGTTGAAAGAAACACTCTAGAGCAATGGTTCTCAACCTAGGGTCCCCAGATGTTTTTGGCCTTCAAGTCCCAGAAATCCTAACAGCTGGTAAACTGGCTGGGATTTCTTGGAGTTGTAGGCCAAAAACATCTGGTTGAGAACCATTGGTCTAGAGACAGGAATGGGGAGTCTCCATCCCATAGGCTAAATGCAACCCATGCAGAGGGGGGAGGGGTCTGTTTGGCTCAAAGCTTTTTCTGATGTTATTAAGATAACGTGGAAATAAGATATAAAAGGTTCTTCAAGTCTGGGATAATGTCACATGGAAATCAGCTCTACTTTTCAGGCTAGAAAACCATTCCTTTGGGCTTGCTCTTGGACACATTCCTAACTACAGTTGAACTGAGTTTTATACAGTTGGCAGCCTTGCTCATTTTAATTTGGCCCTGCCTAGAACAATTGCTCCACTTACTGTTGGAACACATTCCTGGAGAAACTTCTAAAATTACAATTCAGTTGTAATCCAATATGTGCAAAGGACACCAGTTTGAGGAAGCCTGGTTTACAGACCCAAACTATATTGTCCACCATACCTATGAAAATCACTACTTTTTCTAAGAAGAATTTCAACCCAGGGAGATTTGTCCCAGGGAAAAGTAGGTATTCCCGTCTTTGCTCATAATTATTCCACTGCAATCACATATCTCACTGAACACTGGTTTCCAGACTAACATACATTCTCATAGAAATTCACCAATCTACATAGTTGCTTCTTTGGGGAAACAGCAGGAGCTGAGTTTATAATGGATGTCTCTGCATGTAATGGGTTGCTTGGCCCTAAGGCTGGAATCCAAAGAACCACATGATGAAATTCTGCATGCGTAAGAAAGAACCATAGAAGCCTTCCCTAAACTCAACTGACTTTCAAATGCAGTTTAGGATATTTTATGCAGGTGTCTTTGTTTGTTTGTTTGTTTAGTCACAATCACCTGTAGCATGCCCAAGGCTTCAGAGGCATCATATGAAGCTCTTTGGATCCCAGTTTAAAAATTAAAGACATTGCTCAGAATGATTCTGACTAGCATATCCTGTGGAAAAGAAATAATAGTGTGTAACAATGGCAACAAGCCCATATAGGCTCCTAAAATATATATCAGTCCAATATATGTGTATTAAAATTATTTTGGCAAACATAGAAAGGGAAAATAAGAGGACAGTCTATTTATTCTCAAGGTGGATAATTTGTGTTTCACAGTCCTCAAACCTCAATCTTGCAGCACTGAAGCTACCTGAAACTTTGTCCAAGGCCCCCTAATTTTTTATTAGTATGTACTGATTTTTCACCCCAAAAAATTCCTGTGTCATAGGCTGCTATAAGGCCCACAAAAACTGTTCCTGTAATGCAGCCTTTCTCACAGCCTTCCTCGGTATGCTCAATCCGATGAAGAATTTGACCTATACAGTTTTTCCCTGGTCTGAAACCTGCTTGTTGGGCAATAAGCTTGGGTTTGATAACAGGTCCTAATCAATTTAATAGCATCCTCTCATATACTTTATATAGATGTCATAAGAGAAAGATTGGTCAGTAGCGCCTGGCATTGGAGGCATGTTTACCAGGTTTTAAAATGGCAATGATTTTAGTTTTCCTCCATACTCTGGGAATTTGTTTTTGTGCCAAGCATTGATTGTAGAATTTCAAAAGCCAATTTTCAGCTTTGGGCCCCAAGTGTTTGATTTGCTCCATCATTAAGTCATCTAGGCCAGGTGCTTTATCAGTTTTACATTGCTTGATAGCTTCTCTGAGTTCTTTCAGATTTAGAGGAGATGACAACTGGTGGGTTTCAAGTTCTGGCACCCTGTTGATTTTCATCTTTACTCTACTGCAGTTGGTTTTCCCATTCTGAATTAGCTGGTGAGCTATCTGGTCTGGTGTTACATTTGCATGTCCATAGTTGACGAGAGGGTCACTATCCAGGCATCTCAGCAATTGCCAGGCTCTTCGGCTACTCTTGGACATATCAAGATTCTCAAGCAGCTCTATCCAGCTGTCTTTCTTAGCATTAGCTATGGCTGTAGATAATTTTGGCCTGCTGCTATAGTCTCATTGCTATATGGATTCTCTTGAAATAGTCTGAGATATTCCTTTAGCTGATTTAGCGATTCTTCATTTAGGCCTGGTAGGTAGCTTGTGCAACAGCCTCTAGGAATTGAGAGCCTCGAGGATCTTTTCACAACTTCTACAAACAGGTCATATCCTTCTATAGAAGGTTCTATATCAGAAATAGCAGCTTCCAAGGTCTCTGTAAACTTTGTCCAGTTAGTTTTATTGAAATTATATTGTATAAAAACTTTACAGACCCCCTGGAAAACTGCAGCTTCTATGTGGAGTTTCAGGGCAGGAATAGTAGATGGAGGAGGCAAAAGAATGGTTTACCCCAAGGCAACGTTCTTGCACCAACCTTGTTTAACATCTTCACAAACGATCAGCCACAACCACCACTCACAAAGAGCTTTATATAAGCTGATGACCTTGGCCTAACAACACAAGCAAAAGATATTGAAAAAGTTGAAAACAAACTCATTATTGCCTTAAAAGATCTCTCCAGCTACTACAAAGATAACCACCTGAAGCCTAACCCTGCCAAGACACAAGTGTGTGCTTTCCACCTACATAACCGTGAAGCCAACAGGAAACTGAAAGTTACTTGGGAAGGCCAAGAGCTCGAACACTGTTTCCATCCTAAATATCTTGGTGTCATCTTAGATCAAACACTAACATATAGGAAACACTGCATGAATCAAGCACATAGTAGCTGCAATCAACAACATTCTGCGGAAACATACTGACAGTGCATGGAGTGAAGACCCACAATTAATAAGAATATCAGCCCTGGCCTTATCTTTCTCAGCTGCTGAGTACGCCTGTCCTTTCTGGCACAAGTCTGCCCATGTGAAGCAGGTGAACATAGCACTGAACGAAACATGCAGAATAATCACAGGATGCCTTAAACCTACACCTGTTGATAAACTCTACAAGTTAGCTGGCATTGCCCCCCCCCCCCGATGTGCGACGGGAAGTTGCTGCTAACTGTGAGAGAAATAAGGTCAAACATTGTAAAAGCCATCCACTGCATGACTATCAGCCTCCTCCCAGTAGACTCAAATCAAGGAAAAGCTTCATGAGAACCACCATTCATCTTAATGTTCCTCCAGTAACAGCAAGAGTATCCCTCTGGGCAGCTAAACCAGACAATCCCAACTGGATGCCCCCCCCCCCATGAGGGTCTGCCTCCAGAGCCAAACCAAGAATGGGCAACTTGGAAGTCCCTAAACAAACTCAGAAGTGGAGTGGACAGATCAAAAGACAACCTGGCAAGATGGCATTACCTGGAGGAATCCTCCACCTTTTGTGACTGTGGAGCAGAACAAAAAACTCCGCATATGTATGCTTGCCCACAGTTTCCTGTACGGAGGAGGAATTGTTTAAAGCAATGGACAATGCAGTCGCTGTTGCCCGCTTTTGGTCTAAAACTATTTAGCTGCTTGTGATTCCTTTAGTTTATCACTTTTAAACTTATTTATTATGCAATGCTTTTGACACAAAATAAATAAATTATCAAAACAGCAGTTTTTGCCCCCCCCCCTGTTCCCAAAGCTCTAGCCTTCTGAAATTTTCCAGGTTGGGGCTGAAAATCAAGTAAAAGTGGTGACAAGAAATGGAGTGACATCAGCTTTGGCATTCTGGAAAGTACCATTACAGCCCATGGGAGTTTACAGGGTTGACCTATTCCCATTTGAATCCAATGCTACACACATAGGTTGGAGATTATCATGGCTTAGTGTAGTAGTTCCATATGCAGAACTATGCAACAACTGTGCACTAAGAGCTTTCTACACCAGCCTTTTACCCCAAAGGGGACCAGAAGTCAAACATGGATGTCCAGACAATGTCCAGAGACTTCCAATCCTTAACAGAGGGTAAACTAGGATGTGCTGGAGAAAGCCTGTGTTAAGGAAAGTCAGGGAATGCTCTGGACCCTTTCTACTCTTGACCGGTCCTAGATTTATATGTAGGTGGAGATGAGCACTAGGTTAGGGGGAGGCTTAGGGAATTGCAGAGGAGAGGAAGGGAATACCCATCTCCATAGCACTCAAAATAATGTGTACAAGAATATGAGAAACCTATACATATACACCAATAGATGCAAGCCATTGATTTCAAAGAGGAAACAGCCAGTTTTTACTATATACTATATAATCTGTTATATGTAATAGCTGTTATATACAATTGCAATAACAATTAGATTTCAAGCTCTTTAATTGAATTTAATACATCATCAGCACAATCCTATAGTTGTTTTCTCAGATGTACTATTATCTGCAATGAAGACTGTGTTTATCTGCTTTCAAGTCAACTGTTGACTTATGGCAACCTCATAAATTCAATAGGGTTTTCTTATACAAGGAATACTCAAAGGTTTTGTTAGTTCCTTCCTCTGAAATACAGCCTACATCATCTGGTATTCCTTGGTGGTCTGTTATCCGCAAATAACCAGTGCTGACTCTGTTTGGCTTCCAACATCAGATAGGATCTGGTGCTTCTGGGATACCTAGGAGCTTACCTCTGAGTAAGTATGTTCAGGTTTGCCACCTATGAAAATGATATCTCTGTGCAATACAAATTAATAAAAGAAAATATATCAAGTGGTTGAAATAATTGATCTCTGATTCTATTTTACAGTTTACAGTTGAAATCCCATTCACTAAACCCTGCTATAACAAACGCTAATTACAGCATATGTTGGCTTCAGGAATGCTGCAAATTTGACTGTTTTAAAATGCCTCAAATGTTTTCTTATTTTTCAAATCAATTCCACAAGCCCCTAGTGGTTCTATTGAGATGGCAGAGCTGCTACCACACAAGGTGGTTAAAGAGCATATGAATTAGATTCCATATAAGCAAATTTTCCTGTAAGTAATTTATATTGTATGGTAAACTTGTAGCCAGCTAGAACAGCAAATTAAAGCATTAATCACATCTGTAAAATTTAAGGCATTGTGCATACAGAAAAAAATTAGGGAAATACGTTTTCTAGTATTGCTTATATAAATATTCCCTATATGGAAGCCAGTCTAATTCTTCTCATTACAGAGGGGATGAAGATGAACGTTAAGTCCATATAACACTCCTTTCAGAATTAGTCGATAGCTCATTTTAGTAGGTAGCACATATTTTCAAACCTGAAATGTTCACATTCAATCAGGTTTGCTGCCATTCCACTCCCAGCTTTCCACACACACTCCTCCCTCTTGCCAAAGCATTTCAGCAGCATCAGGAAACCAACATCATGAATCCATACACAAACTGAAGAAAAGGAAAACCAGCAACAAACACAATCTCCCCAGCATCAAGGTGGCTTTTTTTTTTGGGGGGGGGGGAGAGCTGAACTAGCATTATTGACTCTTTATTCTTAACCATTAGGCGGATATTCAGATGTGTAAGCCTCCTCCTCCTTGCTGCTGTAAAATAGCTACAAATTCTGGTATCCCATCTAATCACTCAGGTTCCTGTTCAATATTATTTTTCCTTACTTCTTCATTTATATTTTTACTAGCTGTGCCCGGCCACGCGTTGCTGTGGCGTTGTCTGGTGGTGTTGGTGAGAACTTGTTGAGGTAGTGGTAGTATTGAACGTCTGTTGTATGGTTGTCTTTATGTTTAGTATGCATTTGGTTGTTTGTGTACTGTGAAAGTGGTGAGGGTAGAGGGAGTCTATGTCCCTGTGTAGTATTGTATAGTATTTATATGTTGTCCATGTGTTGTGAATGCTTGGATTGTGTCCTGCTGCATAGTAGAAAGGGTTGGGCTGGATGGCCCTTAGGGGCCTCTCCAAACTCTTGGATTCTATGCTTCTATTATTATTACTATTATCATCATCATCATCATCATCATCATCATCATCATCATCATCTTCATCATCATTATTATGTAGAGGCTGGATGGCCATCTGTCAGGAGTGCTTGGATTGTGTCCTCCTGCATGGTAGAAGGAAGTTGATCTGGATGATCCTTAGGGGTCACTCCAAACCTTAGAATTGTATGATGTTATTGTTATTATTATTATTAGTAGTAGTAGTAGTAGTAGTAGTAGTATTGAGAGGCTGAGTGGCCATCTGTTGGGAGTGCTTGGATTGTGTCCTGCATGGCAGAATTGGGTTGGACTGGATGGCCTTTAGGGGTGTCTCCTAACTGTGTGATGCTGTTACACCCCTAGGCAGCGAGAGCACTGAAAACCAACACAGAGGCCAATAACAATATAATATCTTTATTAAAGCAAATAAAGTTCCAAAAGGAAATAAGCAGCAAAGTTGAATAAGCAATTGACCTTTCAGGAAAGATCAAAATTAATCCAATAAGTGAAAGTCTTATGTCCAATATTAAAGTCCAAAATCCAGAAACCAAAACACACTCAAACTCCACTTGAGTATTGAGTGGGGAAAAAGAGCAAAGTGGCAAAAAAGAGTTATCTGGAGTAAATGTCCAAAAGCAGGATTTCAGGGCAAGGCATGAACTGGATGTGCAGGAGCGGAAACGCAGTCCAAACTTGGCAAGGAGGTAGACTGGTGCCCGGTCTACTCAAGAGTAGCGCACCTTCAGGCCGCTTGGATTTCAAGAGCTAGAGATTATGATGCTTCTCAGTCAGAAGTAAAGTTGACACCGTGAAGGAAAGTTCTCAGCGCAATACTTTTATTGAAGTTCATAAGCTCCCCCAAACCAGGTGCCTGACTCCCTAAAACTTCCCAGGAGAACTGAGCTTGTCATAGTCACTGCACCAGGTGTCTGACTCCCAAATTCTTCCCAAGAGAACAGGGCTTAGCCATAGTCACCACGCTCCGCTAATCTGGCGCTTCTCCTCAAGCTTTGTCTGTGCAATTTCTCTGTTTTCAAAAAAGCCCTGCGATCAAACACTAAACCTTCAGGAGAATCTGGGAGAGCCGGCACTCTTTCAAGGGCATCCTTAATTGGCTCTGGCTCGGAGATGTCAACAGGAGGCATCTGGAAAGGAGTTGAATCTTGCTGACATGGGAGAAAAGTCTTCTTCGTCCTGGATAGTAATGGCCACAGGGTCAGGGGCCAAAGGTGCCCTAGGCATCACAGATGCTATGATTCGATGTGTATTATTATTGTGCAGATATTGGATGGCCAACTGTCAGGAGTGGTTGGATTGTGTCCTCCTGCATGATATAAGGAAGTTGAACTGGATGATCCTTAGGGGTATCTGCTAACCTTAGGATTGTATGATATTCTTATTCTTCTTATTATTATTATTATTGTGAGGCTGGCGGGCCATCTGTTGGGAGAGCTTGGATTGTATCGTCCAATAGCAGAGTTGGGTGGACTGGATGGCCTTTAGGGGTCTCTCATAACTGTCTGATTCTATGATTCGATTTGTATTATTACTGTGCAGACCTTGGATGGCCATCTGTCAGGAGTGCTTGGTTTGTGTTGTCCTACATGGTAAAAGGAAGTTGCACTGGATGATCTTTAGGGGTGTCTCCTAACCTTAGGATTGTATATTATTATTATTATTATTATTATTATTATTATTATTATTATTATTATTATTATTATTGAGAGGCTGGCTGGCCATCTGTTGGGAGTGCTTGGATTGTATTGTCCAATGGCAGAATTGGGTGGGACTGGATTACCACAGTAATTATTTCATATTACAGCAGAATCTCATCCAACATTCGCTTATCCAGTGTTCTGGATTATCCAACGCAGTCTGCCTTTTAGTAGTCAATGTTTTTGTAGTCAATGTTTTAAATGCATTGTGATATTTTGGTGCTAAATTTGTAAATACAGTACAGTAATTACAACATAGCATTACTGCGTATTGAATTACTTTTTCTGTCAAATTTGTTGTATAACATGATGTTTGGTGCTTAATTTGTATAATCATTACCTAATTTGATGTTTAATCGGCTTTTCCTGAATCCCTTCTTATTATCCAATATATTCACTTATCCAACGTTCTGCCAGCCTGTTTATGTTGGATAAGTGAGACTCTACTGTATATTTATAATCTTATATTATCTGCTTAGAACTGGATTATATGAGGCCCCTTCTACACAGCTGTATAAAATGCACACTGAAGTGAATTATCTGGCAGTGTGGACTCAAGATAATCCAGTTCAAAGCAGATAATATAAGATTATAAATGGGTTATATAGCTGTGTGGAAGGGCCTTGAATCTACACTGCCATATAATCCAGTACAAATTAAATAATCTATGGAAGAGGCCTGAGGCCTAAATCTGCCTGTCGCCTGGGCTGAGTTGGTTGCTAGGAGACCAAGTGGGAAGAGTTTAGCCTTGTAACTGGCAGCAATTGGATAAAACACAATTATTCCTCTCCCCCTAATTAGGATTTTATTTTTCTTTTCTTTTGTTGTATGAACGTAGAGGCATGGATGAGGGGTTGTGTTGCCAAGTTTAGTGTTTCTAGGATGTGTGGTTTTGTTGTTTTGTCCTAGGCCGAATTTTCTTTTATCCTTTTATATATATAGATTGAATAAAAACTTTGAAAATTTGCTCTGTACCCTTCTGGTAGGCTCAGTTAATCACCTGGGCAGGGCCGGCCCCACCATAGAGGCCACATGAGGCGGCCGCCTCGGGCGCAGGTCCCCGGGGGGCACCGTCAGGCTTCCCCCGCCCCTGCGGGGGGGGACTTTTCCCCACCCCCTGCGTGGCACCAGCGGGGGGGCGCTTTTCTCCACCCCGCTTAATATCTTAAATTATCTCCGGCCGGCCCTGCACCTGGGAAATGGTGAATCTCTTTTTCAGTGTGTCTACTCTAGTTGGGATTCAGAGTTGGACTGCAATTATTTTTTAAAGGATCATAATTTAAGAGAAAGTGGAAGAGGGAGATAACTTGCAGGGAAAACAAGTGCAGTGCCTTTATATTGTCCTAAAACTGTGGTAGTTGTTGGACTTCTTCACATACATCACTGAAATCACAGAGTATCACTGCAAATTGTAGTGATGTCAGTGGTGTCCATCCAGGGGGCGTGGGGGCCTATCGCCCCACGCCCTGCACCATCCCAGCTTCCCCCCTACCTCATCGTATAGGGGGAAGCCTCTAAGCCAGCTCAAACCATCTTTCCTAAAGGAAAGATGGAAAGCCTCCCATTGTGTGCCACTGGCAATTTTTTCTGCAATAGCAAGGGTTTTCTGCCAGTTTCACCATGAAGCCACCCTGGAAGTACTTTTCCAGCATATGACGGGAACCGTTGGATTCCATGACAAAACTGCCCCAAATACTCCGCTGCCTGCGAAAAACACTCCATATGAAGAGATCCTTTGTAATAGTAGTCACTGTAATAATGCATTTATACACAATACAATCCCAGTCAGTACATGTGGGGCCAGTACCCATCTAACAAAATATGTCATCTCTAGGGATTTCTAGGATCTTCCAAGCTATGGTATGATTCTGCTAGAAGTTACCATAGAGTCATTCTGGACGACTTAACAACCTTTAGAGATTATACATCTCTAGGAATTTTCTAGATTCATCAGAGTAACTCTATGATAACTTCTATCAGAAGTCATTCACTTTAATAGGGTTCATGGTTTCCTGTTTCCATGATGAAGAATGTACAGTATACCCCATGGATACAGTATATTCTTTCATTCCTCAATGGTTAAAGCAACATACATCTCATAACATCCATTTTACCTTTAAGACAACCCTGAGAGAATAATGATGGAACATTATGGCTGAGTGGGAAAATGAATTTGGGCCTAACCACACTGATTCCCTGGAGACAACTTGGATCCAACCACTAAACTTTGAAGTTTTTTCCAATAAATACATAATGTCCAGTAGTCAAATTGAAGATTTTCTAGAATACTCCATGCATGGCTCACCATTTTGAATCATCATCATCATCTTTATTTGTATTCTGCCTCATCTCTCCACGGGGACTCAGGGCAGATAGCAACAAAAAATGGAAGACATGCAATGCCATAGTAAATTCATAAATACAAGTATAAATAATGAACCAACCAGATCCCAAAATAAACCAACATCTAATACCAAATTAAATTGACAAAATTACTTTATCCCACTCCTGGTCCTATTATCCTGCATTTTGCACAGGCCCTTCCCTTCCCTTGTAATTTTAATAGTTCCACTTCGGGTTCTGTGATTATGACATTTTGTGATGTATTTTAAGATATTTATGTTTTGGTTTTTGGTCAATGGTTTTAACTGTCTTTCTCTGTTATGTGTTTTAATTTTGTATTGACTTTCAATTTTTGTATTTTGAATTCCTTTTTATCTGGGCTTGGTCCCCATGTAAGCCGCCCGAGTCCCTCTGGAGAGATGGAAACAGGTTATAAGAATACAGGGTGGAATACAAATAAAGGTTATTATTATTATTATTATTATTATTATTATTATTATTATTATTATTCAACCAGAAATTAAATAATAACATAACCTCTCCATTAATTTACATTTCACATAAAAACATAAACATAAAATTATATAAACCACAATTAAAATTCAATTAATAGTTATTAAAATTATTAAGCGGCCAATATAACCAACATTTTAAAATACTCTTTGTGCATTATGTTTAGTGTTTAAGATGTTTGTCTTTTGTCAAGTTTTACTAGCCTCACTAACTTCCCTTAATTGCCAGTAACCACCTCTATATTTTTACCCTAAAGCATATTGTATTCACAATATGCTGATTTACTACCAGAAAGGATGGTGTTGACACTGCTAGTTAAATTTACAGAATCTTAACAGAAGATAATCATCATAAACTGGCCCCAGCCTAGTTTACCTGTCTGAACGCATCTCCCTCTATGAACCACCATGGAGATTAAGATCTTCCAGGGAGGCCCTGTTCTCGGTCTCGCCACCATCACAGGCGCGATTGGTGGGGACGAGAGACTTCTCAGTGATTGCCCCTCGGATATGGAACTCTCTCTCTGGTGAGATTAGATCAGCCCCCTCCCTCCTGTCCTTTAGAAAGATGATAAAGTCCTGGCTGTGGGACCAAGCCTTTGGGGCAGTGCAATAACGGCAGAAATAGGAAACGCCACTCTGCTGACCGAATATGGTGTGGCTGACTAGTGATGGTTTAAAATAATAGTGTTAATGTGAAGATAACTGTTTTTAGTGTTTATATATATTTATGGTTTATTTTATGTTCCATCAGTGAATGTTTGCTGTATATATGTTGTGCTCTGCCCATTCGTCATTCAAGCTCAGGCATTCTAGCTGAGGTATAGAAAAACTTTGGCCCTCCAGGTGTTATGGACTTCAACTCCCACAATTCCCCGGCTGTTTAAATCCAAAACATCTGGTGGCTGAAGTTTGCCCATTCCTGTTCTAGGTGGTGACTTATTGAGCCATAACTAACTCATAGCCAGCATGCTGTCTTCTTTTTCTACTACAAAATCACAAACTTGAACTTTGCCAAAAGACATTTCAACAAGAGAACAGTAATAATTAGTGTTGTGGTTGCTTTCTTCAGTTAGGGGCTATTTTTACATTGGACATGGTTAAATGGGGAATATTTTACATGGACGTCATTTTAAAAAAAAAGAGAGAGAGACTATGTCATCAAACAGTGTGTGAAATATTTATTAGTCATGCAAAGAACTTGGCTATCAGCATTTTTTCATACATATTGTAATGAATGTTAAACGAGACAAAAATAAATATTAACAGTACAATCCAATATTTTATTTTATTTTTACTCAGAAATATGCATCTCTATTTTCAGTGGAAACCTAGTTCCCAAACATGTGCATGCTATAATCCTATGTTCAACATACTTGCTGAGAGTATGGACACATCTACACTCACCACTTCAGTCAGTGTGAAGCCAGCAGAGAAGGAGGCTATTTCAGTGTGCATATGATTGCATGTGGAGTCCTGGAAATGGTTTGGGATTTGGATAATGCCTGTATGCATAGTAGAGGCTAGACTTGAACTGGTTCAGGATCTGCAGTATCCACAGCTTTATGGCTATAAAGGAACCAGGCTTTTTAAAATCCCCACCACCCCACAATGAGTATGTGCAGATTTCTGGAGTGCCTGTTTCTTAATTGATTTCACTGTGCACTGTTGTTTGCACCTAGGAATGCATTACAGAATCTATTTTGGCACATCCCCCAACTTCGCTTATACTGGTTTAAAGCCATTAATGCACCTTGCTGTACATGTTCGTGGCATGTGTCCTATAAACACCACACTTTCAATCTGCCTTCAAACTTCATGAAGTGGTCAGTGTAGATGTGTCCTAAGTCTTACTGAATTTACTTCTGATGCGCATATAAAAGATTGCATTGGCGAGGAACCACTACTGAACATTGTAGAAATTACTTTTATATAGACAACATTATAATTGTTCTGCATATTATCTTCCTTTTTTATATCAGATACTGCTAGGATGTAAGTTGTATTACATAGGAAATTATCACACAAGACTCTTAAAAGTTTAATTATTGCAAATCCATATTGTTTGAGAATGTAATACGTTACCTGCTGTTCTTATCACACCAAACCTTTTTAAACTGCTTTGAGAATGGTAAAGGTAAGGGTTTTCCCCTGACATTAAGTCTAGTCGTGTCTAACTCTGGAGGTTGGTGCTCATCTCCGAACAGCCAGTGTTGACCGTAGACACTACCATGTGGCTGGCATGACTGCATGGAGTGCTGTAACCTTCCCGCCAGAGTGGTACCTATTGATCTACTCACATTTGCATGTTTTCAAACTCCTAGGTTGGCAGAAGCTGGGGCCAACAGCAGGAGCTCACTCTCCTCCCCGGATTTGAACCACCAACCGTTTAGTCAGCAGGTTCAGCAGTTTAGCGGTTTAACCCACTGTGCCACTAGGGGCTTTGAGAAAACTACTGCAATTGCTGGGAGGTAACTTCTCCCAATGTATTCCCCTTTTCATCCAAGATTCCTCTTTGTTACAGGAGAATTGTGCAACTCCAAGAGTTCATAATCTCACAGGATTGGGCTTTTGCTCTGTGAGAGGTTCATAGCTGCAGAATTATGTACTGCATTTTCTATTTACTAAAGCACCGCCCGAGAAACAATTACAATATTAATTTAAAAAAACTAAAAATGCATTTTACACTTAAAGACCTTCCCCTATCTTGTATATTCTGCAGGAGAGAGATTTATTTTTGACTGGCAAGCCTTATTTAGTGATGCACAACTATGCATGAGCAGGAAGTTTTGTAAAATGGACTTGGAAACAGAAAGGATTTTTAAGATGAAAAATCCATCTCACCAGTTTTTTCAGCTATGGAGCTGCATGGTTACTTGAATGATTTTCTTTAAGGAAGCAAATGGGCAAAAATTGGGAAATTATGGCTTTGTAACCAGATGCCTTCTCTGTCTGCCAGCAGATTGGGAATGGCAGCAGATTGGGAACAGTTAAGTATAGAGAACAGAAGGAAGGCCTACAATATTCACACAGTCAGACTTCACTGACACCAAGGTCTGTGCAGAAGCGGCTTAAGATTATTGCATGGCTGAAAAGACTTGGAAGACTCATTGAATATGCTTTCAGCAACCCTAAAATGGGGTTTCCCCATTTCCTAAAAACTATTGCTTCACCACAAGTTGCAAATTGTTTTGCAATGAGTTTAGGATAATGTCATGTAGCAGTAAGTATTTGTATTCGTGGCTAGGGAACCTCAAACATATGTTACAAGTCTCCTGCGATAATATCCTAACTGACCAGAATGTATATTAATGACAGTAAAATCACATGTCTTCTTGAGAGAGGAGTTGTTTTATGCTGACAGATTTCAGTTAAAATAAGTTTTTCTACAAATATTTTTTAGTATGGTGGTCTCAAAATTCCTGCCATTTCTTAGTTTGATGGTCCCAGAATTCCTCCCTGACATTTCCTAAGACGTTTGCAGATACTTCCAAAAATCACATTAACTTTGGGACCAGCCATGGACAGATTCCTCAGAAGATTTCCACATGTCTTGTATATGAATAGACCTGGGGGTGATGAAAAACATATTGAAGCAGTATGTGTATGTGTGTAGGGGGAAAGGGTCTTCATAACCTCAAAGATCTGAAAGGCAAATAGTTCTTTTTCTCAGAGTCTGGGGATATTTTGCAGAACTTCCTATTGTATGTGTGAGAATAAAGGTGCAAAGGAAACTCAATGAAACTGAAATTTGTATGGTATAACAGCCTGTCTGGGTGCAGTTTTCCAAAGCCTGTGCAGATATGTTAGGCAAGAATAGTATTTTATTTAAATGTCTGTATTAAGCAGAACCCCCTCTCTGCTAAAAATGGAGAAAAAACAAACAAGTCATATTCATCAAAGTAATTGTGTAGGTACTTTCAGTACCAAAATGCCTAGAATGAAAGATTGAACTGCTAACGGCAGTGGTGACAGTCATGAATCATGGTAGGCTACTTCGGGGCCTTTACCACCATAAAACAAAAGATGTAGATGAAAAATGCTGCAATTAAGTGATTTGATTTCTGCCCCCTTTTTCCTACTGCATTCGTGCATGGCTGCACAGCAAAGATTGATGGGAAAAATTACTCTACGTGATCTCTGACAGAGCCTTGGAACAATTCTATAAGGGGGAAACATACAAATCAAGCCAGCTTTCATGTATTCAAACAAAATAATACATATAAAGCAAATACTTTACCCTATATCCAAAGTACCATAGATTTGCATGCACACATAAATTGCAGAGAAATGCTTCTGCTATCAAAACCTAACTCATGGATTTTCCAGCTAGTTGGGTAATAGTGGTATTTGTTTTAAATAAATATTGAATCAGTGCTGCTGAGTGCTATCCTAAATATGTTTGTTCAGTGAAAAGAACAAATTGAAGAGACAAAAATTTGCAAAGGAAAAACGGTCTTATCTTTTATATCAACATATTAATAACAAGTATGAAACAAGATCATAGCAATGAAACCTGCCTTACGTACTACCTGCCACCATCATTAGTGTCATTTAAGCAGGTGTTCAAGGGGTGCATTTGACTGGGTGTGGAGTGATAGCATGGAAGATTTTCTATCTGTGATTTTCGTACATAGCTAAATATAGTGACAATGGTGTAACACCCTTTGAGTAAAATGCACAGAAAGGCCCTGGGTAAAATAAACAATAGATAACAATTCTAGTGGGCCCATAGTTTGCTTTCCCAGTCTGTGCGATTTATTTCCTCAACATAGGATAGGGCACATAAATACCTCTCTTAAAAAAGTAGACCTTGTTTTTATTTAAGTATATACAATACAATAGGATCAGCTGATTGCAAAAAAAAGAAAGGAGAAGAGAAAGAGAGAGAAAGAAAGATATATGCAGGTTTGATCTGATTAGGGAGCAAAACTATATCCAAAGAGGAATACTGATACTGGTAATTTAAATAGGCTTTTTATAAAACTCCTGATGCCACACCTATACCTAAAGAAAATAAACACCTTGCATAATTCCACTTCCTCACTCCTATTTCATAAATTTTCCATGCTAAGTTAATATGTTCACTTCAACATTTATGACCTTGTCACATGGCCACCAGAGCCATTCTGCTTCATCAGGGGGCATGGGGAACCCAGAGCCCCATGCTCTGTATTGCCTGGCTCCTCTTCCAGCTGATCCCATGGGGGGGAGCATGGAGTGTGCAGTTTCCCGTGTTACATCAGCATGTGCCAGTTCCACCCTCCTGCACCCATGGAGCTGCGCTGTTGGGAGCTGGCGGGCTCCATGAGTGACCTGTGCTAAACAGCGCATTCCACTGTGTTTATCCAATTGTGATGAGGTAATAAGACTCTGTGTGTGTGTGTGTGTGTGTGTGTGTGTGTGTGTAAAGAGAATAAATAAAGACCTCCTGAGATAAGTTTATGTGCATTAGTCTCTCTTTCCTCTCCTTCCGCCTATCTGATTTATGATGGCCTACAAACCATCATGAATTCCTAAAAGAGAAAAACAACATTTTAAAAATATCCGCAGTGAGTTTTGTTTCTAAATGAATTAAGTTTGGTATCTAGATCTTACAAGTGAGAAACCTTTGTGGATTGTATGGCCATTTACAGAACCTTTTTATTTTTGGTTATTCCTGTGTGTTACACAATTGCAAATCCATCTTTTGTTGTTCTTGTTGCTGTTAATCCATATGTCGTTAGCAACATTTTTAATTAACACTGTTTTTTTATTGAAGGCTATGCATTGTAGCATTAGAAATCCACATACTCTCTGTGCATCAAATAATAAGAGGATGAATTAGAAACCTGTTTAACATTACAGATTTTTCCCAAGGACATGTGGAAAAAAGTGTAATTTCATAGTGATGTGAAAAAAGGCACTGTGAACAGTATCAGCCAACAAAGTTTCCCTTAATATGTAACAAAGCAAAGTTGTTGCTTTGAGCGGCAGGTGCCTGAATGGATACTGTTTTCCATCTTCCAACCTTCATCTCTATGTTCAAGAATGGCCAAGGGGACTGATTGGAAGATGGATGTAATTTTAGTGTTTCACTTGAAATATGAAAGCACCTGGTGCTGTCTAAAATAAACAGTGGTTTCTATCCTGTTCCTAGTGAATGTCAAACTGGGTTTGCTCTTTGAGTGCTGATATATCTGTCAGCTTCTGACCCAAAAGTGGGAACATGTATCTTTAATTACATTGTGGCTTGGAGATAGTCAGCAAGGAGTATTCTACAGCGCATTGACATTGTATTTTGCCTAGTGTCTTCAGGTCAGACTTTGGAAACCATAGTGACAGATAAAGGCTTAGATCCAAAAATGAGTAACACAAATTCACTAAATGGAGCATATAATGTAAAACAATATAAGTCCATGCTTTCATCCATTGTTGCTCTTCTTTCATGTTTTGATTTCTTCAATATGCTTCCATTATAAATTCATGAAACATAAAGTGCAATGGCACATATACCTACAAGCAATCCATAAATATACTTCTTTGCTTTCATAAACAAAAGGCCATATATTATCATCATCGTCATCGTCATCCTCAATCTAATTTAGCTATAGCCAGAGTTGGTCTAGTCCCATTGATTTCATAGATTTGCACTTTAACTTGCTTCTGCCTCGTTATTTTTTACATCAGTTAGTCTTAGCCAAGAAAATGCAAAAGACTGAGACACATTACTTCTGGTAAACTCTGCTGAGGGATCCAGTCTTCATGATTTTTCCCTAAATGGAATAACATTCTGGGATATATTCCCAGATTGTCTAAATAATATTACTCATTCCACAAGAGAAATGTGAAAGAGGAGGAGCTTGAGAAGGACAATAATGATACTGATTATGTATAGAAGTTAGTTTAGAATTATTTTTTTTCATGTAAGGAGCAACCTGAGTCGCTTCTGGTGTGAGAGAATTGGCTGTCTGCAAGGACGTTGCCCAGGGAACGCCCGGATGTTTTGGTGTTTTACCATCCTTGTAGAAGGCTTCTCTCATGTCCCCGCATGGAGCTGGAGCTGATAGAGGGAGCTCATCCGCGCTCTCCCCGGATGGGATTCAAACCTGGCAGCCTTCAGGTCAGCAACCCAACCTTCAAGTCACAAGGCTTTAACCCACTACATCATCAGTTTAGAAATAATTTCAACAGTTTAATGCAGGAATACAGTGGATATATGTGCTTGGTCTTCAGTATACATTATTACGGTCTTCTCACTATTGTTTCCATCTGGGTGTTGAGCACTGAAAGACAGCCTGAAGGCTTGTATGCTCCTTTCTTGCAGTTCTTTACCTTTAAATGTAGACTTGGGCAGACCTTTAAATAGAGAAGACCTTCAGAAAGAAATCTGACAGCCCTTCAATGGAAAGCTATTCTCTGTAATGTAGGAAACATGAATACCTTGACATCTCTCACAAATTAGAATCATAGAATCATAGAATCATAGAATAGTAGAGTTGGAAGAGACCTCAAGGGCCATCTAGTCCAACCCCCCGCTAAGAAGCAGGAAATCGCATTCAAAGCACCCCCGACAGATGGCCATCCAGCCTCTGCTTAAAAGCCTCCAAAGAAGGAGCCTCCACCACGGCCCGGGGGAGAGAGTTCCACTGCCGAACAGCCCTCACAGTGAGGAAGTTCTTCCTGATGTTCAGGTGGAATCTCCTTTCCTGTAGTTTGAAGCCATTGTTCCGTGTCCTAGTCTGCAGGGCAGCAGAAAATAAGCTTGCTCCCTCCTCCCTATGACTTCCCCTCACATATTTGTACATGGCTATCATGTCTCCTCTCAGCCTTCTCTTCTGCAGGCTAAACATGCCCAGCTCTTTAAGCCTCTCCTCATAGGGCTTGTTCTCCAGACCCTTAATCATTTTAGTTGCCCTCCTCTGGACGCTTTCCAGCTTGTCAGCATCTCCCTTCATCTGCGGTGCCCAAAACTGGACACAGTATTCCAGGTGTGGTCTGACCAAGGCAGAATAGAGGGGGAGCATGACTTCCCTGGATCTAGACGTTATTCCCCTATTGATGCAGGCCAAAATCCCATTGGCCTTTTTAGCCGCCGCATCACATTGTAGGCTCATGTTCAACTTGTTGTCCACGAGGACTCCAAGATCCTTTTCGCACACACTGCTGTCAAGCCAGGCGTCCCCCATTCTGTATCTTTGATTTCCATTTTTTCTGCCGAAGTGAAGTATCTTGCATTTGTCCCTGTTGAACTTCATTTTGTTAGTTTCGGCCCATCTCTCTAGTCTGTCAAGATCGTTTTGAATTCTGCTCCTGTCTTCTGGAGTGTTAGCTATCCCTCCGAGTTTGGTGTCATCTGCAAACTTGATGATCGTGCCTTCTAACCCTTCGTCTAAGTCGTTAATAAAGATGTTGAACAGAACCGGGCCCAGGACGGAGCCCTGCGGCACTCCACTTGTCACTTCTTTCCATGATGAAGACGACGCATTGGTGAGCACCCTTTGGGTTCGTTCGCTTAGCCAATTACAGATCCACCTAACCGTAGTTTTGTCTAGCCCACATTTTACTAGTTTGTTTGCCAGAAGGTCGTGGGGGACTTTGTCGAAGGCCTTACTGAAATCTAGATATGCTACATCCACGGCATTCCCTGTATCGACCCAACTCGTAACTCTATCGAAAAAAGAGATCAGATTAGTCTGGCATGACTTGTTTTTGGTAAATCCGTGTTGACTATTAGCAATGACCGCATTTGTTTCTAAGTGTTTGCAGACCACTTCCTTAATGATCTTTTCCAGAATCTTGCCTGGTATTGATGTGAGGCTGACCGGACGGTAATTGTTTGGGTCGTTCTTTTTTCCCTTCTTGAAGATAGGGACCACATTCGCCCTCCTCCAATCTGCTGGGACTTCTCCTGTTCTCCAAGAACTCTCGAAGATGATTGCCAGTGGCAATCATCTACTGTTGCATTTGGTGCCTATTGTTGAATGGATTTACTTCAATCCTTAGGTTAGAAGCCAATGAAGAAATCTTATCTTCCCAAGTAAACATACACATCATTCCATCTTCTTGTTGGTTTTTGATAACACATGATCTTCAAAGGGGATCTTAAGAGCTATCTCATAATATTTACTGAAAGAGCAAATGTTGCTTTTGTAAACAGATGAACCAGCTATTAGGTTTGAAGGCTAAATGTTAGCCTGTTAAACTATGATTACTATGTATGTAATTGGTTTGCAATGTTTAACATGGCTGAATTAAAAGCAAGATGTAAGGATAAAAAGTAAATCCTAGTCATATATAGTATATTAAAATAACACTTTATCTAGTCTATGGTCCCTCAGCAGGTCTGGGAGCAAATGTAAATCCACCCTATCAGAAAGTAGATAAACTATTTGTTAAGTGCTCAGTAAGTTCTTAATTAACTAATCTTCATATACTTAACACTGACTGTTATCTGCAGTCTTAGCAGAATTACAATTGCTTTCAAACAATGCATACAGATATATTACTGATAAGTGCTATGGAAATTATTGTGTAATAGCATCTTTCAAGGGAATGTATTCAATTGTTTTTTTTTTCCTCCCAGTCCTTTTGTTGAACTTAATTCTTGGGGAAAAACTGATTAGAGATTAAATAGCTGTACTATTTAAAGGCTTTACAACCTATACCATTTTTATTGATTTATTAAAGGACCTTCTTAACTTGCAAAATATGTAGTCATAGCTCATTCAAGAACACAGGTTCTTAATATACATTTTGGGGATAAAATCCTGGAATTTGTAGGTTTTTTTAGGTACATTTGAATTCTCTTTAGATAGGCATTGGAACTCTTTCACCAAAAAATAAACAGTATTGTGTAGGTTGAATCATGACAGTAAACTTGGTATCAATTGCTCAAACTGTATAGAACAGCTGTAATACCTACCTGATACAATCGAAATTGAGTGAATTATTTGATACTACTTTATTAAAATAAACTGCTAAAAATAGAAAGCAACCTGAATTTGGACATAACTGGGCATTTGGTTGTAAAACAAGCAACTCTAAGATGTGCTTGCCTTATGAAAAACATCGTATTGGATGTTTCGTAATGAACAGACATAACAGTGATAATCAAAATCTTCATGGCATTTCCCCATTTGAAATACTGGACTTTTGAGGAATAAGAAAGGTCTGATGTTCAGTGTGGTATTATTTCCTCGGAGATGTACTGTGAAGTAGGTGAGTGATTAATATTATGACAAGCATTCTGTTTCTTAGTTGTGAAAGCATATGTCCAGCATATCTATACATATAAATGGGTGATGGCATCATGACGACCAACAAAACAACAAAACTACAGGCCACTCAACCCATCATCCACGCCTCTAGGTTGATACAACAAAAAGAAAAGAAAAATAAAGTCCTAATTAGAGGGAAAGGAATAATTGTTTTTATCCAATTGCTGCCAGTTAGAGGACTAATCTCTGCCCACTTGGTCTCCTAGCAACCAACTCAGCCCAGGCGACAGGCAGATTTAGGCCTCAGACCTCTTCCATAGATTATTTAATTTGTACTGGATTATATGGCAGTGTAGATTCAAGGCCCTTCCACACAGCTATATAACCCATTTATAATCTTATTTTATCTGCTTTGCACTAGATTATCTTGACTCCACACTACCATATAATCCACTTCAGTGTGCATTTTATACAGCTGTGAAGAAGAGGCCTCATATAATCCAGTTCTAAGAAGATAATATAAGATTATCAATATACAGTAGAGTCTCACTTATCCAACATACACAGGCCGGCAGGATAAGTGAATATGTTGGATAATAAGAAGGGATTCAGGAAAAGCTTATTAAATGTCATATTAGGTAATCATCATATTATACAACAAATTCGACAGAAAAAGTAGTTCCATGTGCAGTAATGCTATGTAGTAATTACAGTAGAGTTTCACTTATCCAACACTCGTTTATCCAACGTTCTGGATTATCCAACGCATTTTTGTAGTCAATGTTTTCAATATATCGTAATATTTTGGTGCTAAATTCATAAATACAGTAATTACTACATAGCATTACTGCATATTGAACTTCTTTTTCTGCCAAATTTGTTGTCTAACATGATGTTTTGGTGCTTCATTTGTAAAATCATAACCTAATTTGATGTTTAAAAGGCTTTTCCTTAATGCCTCCTTATTATCCAACATATTCGCTTATCCAACATTCTGCCGGCCCGTTTATGTTGGATAAGTGAGACTCTACTGTACTGTATTTACAAATTTACCACTAAAATATCACAATGAATTTAACACACTGACTATAAAAACATTGATTACGAAAAGGCAGACTGCGTTGGATAATCCAGAACATTGTATAAGCGAATGTTGGATAAGTGAGATTCTACTTTAATATGAAATAATTACTGGGATAGAATAATGCAGAACAATATAATCTCTAAAACCAGGACAGTAAATAAAGAGCAACACTCTGAAAGCAGGGAAATTGGAAATTCCACAAAGGAAACAATCAGGGCCAGCTAACACCTCCTAAGAAAGGATTCTTCCAGAAAGGAAGCTGAGAAGGGAGTGAAGCACTGTGTATTACCAAAGTCATTATTATTATTATTATTGTGTTGCGGTCAACCGTGAAAATGAATACAATCTGGCTCCAAGTATTTAAAAACACTAAAATCAGAATAAATAAAAATTAATGTGGTATAATAAAACAGAACAATACAATCTCTAAAATCAGAACACTAAATAAAGAACAACACTCTGAAAACAGGAATTCCACACAGGAAACAATCAGGGCCAGCTAACACCTCCCAACAAAGTATTCCCATCATCGAGGTCTGGCAAATCCTCTGTTTTCTCAGGGCCACAGACAGTAGAAGCACATAAAATATCACAAAGAACACCACTCTGAAAACAAGGGAATTCCAGACAGGAAACAATCAGGGCCAGCTAACGTCGTCGTCGTCTCACTCGTTCAGTCGTTTTCGACTCTTTGTGACCTCATGGACCAGTCCACGCCAGAGCTCCCTATCGGTCGTCACCGTCCCCAATTCCTTCAAGCTCGAGCCAGTCACTTCAAGGATACCGTCCATCCATCTCACCCTTGGTCGGCCTCTCTTCCTTTTTCCTTCCATTTTCCCCAGCATCATGATCTTCTCCAAGCTTTCCTGTCTTCTCATGATGTGGCCAAAATACTTCAACTTTGCCTCTAATATCCTTCCCTCCAGTGAGCAGTCGGGCATTATTTCCTGGAGGATGGACTGGTTGGATCTTCTTGTGGTCCAAGGCGCTCTCAGGATTTTCCTCCAGCACCAAAGTTCAAAAGCGTCTATCTTCTTTCGCTCAGCCTTCCTTATGGTCCAGCTCTCGCATCCATAGGTTACTATGGGGAATACCATTGCTTTCACTATGTGGACCTTCGTTGCCAGTGTGATGTCTCTGCTTTTCAGTATTTTATCGAGGTTGGCCATTGCTCTCCTCCCAAGAAGTAGACGTCTTCTGATTTCCTGGCTGCAGTCTGCATCTGCAGTGATCTTTGCACCTAGAAATATAAAGTCTGCCACTGCCTCCACGTTTTCTCCCTCTATTTGCCAGTTGTCAATCGGTCTGGTTACCATGATTTTGGTTTTCTTGATGTTTAACTGCAGCCCGGCTTTTGCACTTTCTTCTTTCACCTTGGTGATAAGGCTCCTCAGCTCTTCCTCACTTTCAGCCATCAGAGTGGTATCATCTGCATACCTAAGGTTGTTAATGTTTCTTCCAGAAATTTTAACTCCAGCCTTGGATTCGTCAATACCTGCACGTCGCATGATGTGTTCTGCGTACAAGTTGAATAGGTAGGGCGATAGTATACAGCCCTGCCACACTCCTTTCCCAATCTTGAACCAGTCTGTTGTTCCGTGGTCTGTTCTTACTGTGGCTACTTGGTCTTTATACAGATTTCTCAGGAGACAGACAAGGTGACTTGGTATCCCCATACCACCAAGAACATGCCATAGTTTATTATGGTCCACACAGTCGAAGGCTTTAGAGTAGTCAATAAAGCAGAAGTAGATGTTTTTCTGAAACTCCCTGGCTTCCTCTATTATCCAGGGGATATTGGCAATTTGGTCTCTCATTCCTCTGCCTTTTCTAAACCCAGCTTGGACATCTGGCAGCTCTCGCTCCATGTATTGCTGAAGTCTGCCTTGCAGGATCTTGAGCATTACCTTACTGGCATGGGAAATAAGTGCCACTGTACGGAAGTTTGAACATTCTTTAGCATTTCCCTTTTTTGGTATGGGGATGTAAATTGATTTTTTCCAATCTGATGGCCATTCTTGTGTTTTCCATATTTGCTGGCATATGGCATGCATCACCTTGACAGCATCATCTTTCAAGATTTTTAACAGTTCAGCTGGGATCCCATCTTCTCCTGCTGCCTTGTTGTTAGCAGTGCTTCTTAAGGCCCATTCAACCTCACTCCTCAGGATGTCTGGTTCTAATTCATTCACCACACTGTCAAAGCTATCTTCTATATTTTTATCTCTCCTATACAGATCTTCTGTATATTCTCGCCACCTTTTCTTGATTTCTTCAGCTTCTGTTAGGTCTTTGCCATCTTTGTTTTTGATCATGCCCATTTTTGCCAGCTAACACCTCCCAACAAAAAAATCACTCAGGGAGGAAACAGCCAGGCTTTAAAGCTGCAAGGCTATTACATCCTAATCCTTTTCCATAAATGCAGCATTCATACTTGCCTCCAACAGACAAAAAAACAAAACAATCAGAAATACTGTATATTCACAACCTTTAGGAAATAATATTCCCTGATGGCGCAGCGTGTTAAAGCGCTGAGCTGCTGAACTTCTGAACCGAAAGGCCGCAGGTTTGAATTGGGGGACCAGAGTGATCCTTCACTGTTAGCCCCAGCTTCTGCCAACCCAGAAGTTCGAAAACATGCAAATGTGAGTGCATCAATAGGTACTGCTCCGGCGGGAAGGTAACGCCGCTCCATGCAGTCATCCCACATGACCTTGGACAACGCTGGCTCTTCGGCTTAGAAATGGAGATTATCACCAACCCCCAGAGTCAGGCATGACTGGACTTAATGTCGGGGAAAATGTTTACCCTTTACCTTAACTACCACCAATTCCTCAATACTGTATTTCCCATACCACCATACTTCGCCAAAGCAACGCGTGGCCGGGCACAGCTAGTACTATTATATAATTCTTTATGGACTGTGCAATGATCCCCCCTCCCAAAGCCAGCTTTTCAGAACCTTAGCGCCCCCCCCCCCCGAATGCCGTTTCTGTATTATTGAAAAATGGGAGGCTTGGTGGAAATGTCATCTGAAAGGACTGGAGATCCAACAATTGCCTGTTTGAACTAAATCAAGCTGCATGAGAATTCTTGGATCTCCATGGATCTTCCTACTTTCAAATGGCTGTGTGGGTTTAAGAGGCAGGATAATATTGGTAGGCATAGCTACAGAGACATAGCTATGTGTTATACATATGTTTCCTGATGGATGATATCAGACAACAGTTGAAACATGCCTACTGGCACATAAAGCATTCCACCTAGATGCAAAAACAGTATGGAAAGAGCATGGGAAGGCTGTACATGATTATGTGAGTGTTGACTGGACATTTGACCCAGGCCAGATATTGAATATTTGCATTTCTATCTTGTCTGGATCTTGTCAGCTTGTTTGCCCTCATCAAGCCCATTATTGATCTTAGGCAACATTCAAAAGTGTTGACTCCTTCCTTGAATCAGGTGACAAATAGCTATTGAGCTGAGTGTCAATAGCATATTGGTGACATCTCACCCCAAAGCTATGCATTACCTCTTCCAGAGGTTTCATGTAGGTTTTAAATAATATTAGGGTCTGAACAAAAACACTGGGACATCATAGAACACTACCCAGGACCACCAGGTCAAGACATGGATGTCCCCCATGTCTAAGAACTGGGTAGGTTACCTGCCCTAGGCGAGGTTGCTTGGATGAACTTCCACTGTTTTCCTTAAAGGCTCAAGTGGGCTCAAAGTCCTAGGCCATCTGACTGAATACAGTGTTTCTTGATCAGGAATAACTTGATCTGCGTAGTTCAAAACCTTCTATTTTCCCAATTAGACTATAAATGATTTTAAATTAATCCCCTGCCCAATTTGCCAGGCAGGATAGCTGTGGCAGTGGGTGCTCCCATCACCCATCATCTTGCCCATCCTCCTTGTTCCCAGGATGCTCCAAGTTCGTATGCTCCTGGGCAAGCACGGGTAAGGTTGGCCAATAAGAGTGTGCCTCTTGGCTCATTTTGATTGGCCAGTAGGGACAGATCTGAGGGAAGATTCTTTCCCTCAGGTCCACTGGCTGGGTATAAATCCCAGCACGGCAGCTCCCCTGCTTTCGTTTGTCTTCAATCTTTCCCCTCCACCCCACCCTCAGTTTTGCTTGTAGTTGTTACATATGCTTTTTGTCACAACTTGGGGTGGTTGGCATGGGCCAGGTGCTGGCTCTTTTCCCCTCAGGGAATAGGCCATCTTCCAGTGTAATGGGAGAGTGGAAGTTCAGGGAGACTGGAGCAGCATTAGGCGGATACCTGTACCATGCCCCTTCCTGCAGCACCATTAGACTAACAGGCGGGTTGCCTGATGCTGTGATGTAGGACCCATGTATGGCTGCCAATCCTATTTACAGCTGTAAGCAATAAATCAAGTTGTGGCCTTTGTTATCACAACTCTTGTGTGGCCTGTTTTTGTTGGTGGGGACCAGAGTTGTCACCCTGAACACACAAATTGCTCTGGCTGTCCATACACTACCAGCTGGAGGTCAAGTATTGGATTATGTTATTCAAATCCTAAATGACTTAGGAACTAAATACTCAAAAAAAGTACCTTTCCATAAGTACAGTTGCTCAAGTGTTGAGATACACTAGATATGCCCAGTAAGAGTAATATACTCTGTAGAGACAAGGGAGAGAGCCTTTTGCATTATGCCACCACTGCTGTGGGATGTCTTCCCCTTGGAACCCTAGTGGCACCAGCATTGGCCCAATTTCAGTTCAGTGGTATCATTAGGCTTGCTGTCACCCAGTGTAGCAAGCTCATGGTGTCATCTCGATGTATCTCCTCCTGTACCAGACTGTACCACACTATTATAGCTAAAATGCTAAAAAATAAAATCTCGAAATACTAGAAAGCGTTAGTTATTTAAAAAATCACCAGCAATGCAAACAACAGTGTGAGCCTGCAGTACAACAAAAAAGTCATGTACTTCAAACTAACATTGCAGCTGGCCTAAGCACATGCACATGAGAAGTTTCAGAAAATAAATTAGCATAGAATTTTAGTGGTGTAGGCATATTAATACAGTACACAGGTTTACATTTTTTGTGGCTATATCTAATTACAAGAATATTCATTTTAAAAATAATATAGCTGGTCCTAGATAGCCACAGAATCAACAGTGTGTGGTTTAAATTTTTTTAATCCAGAAAATAAACCTTGATTTTGCCATTTTATATAAAGGACATAATTTTACTACACCACTGTACATAATGAGACGTGAGCATCCATGGATTTCGGTATCTGTATGGTGGTGCTTCTGGAACTTAACCCCAGTGGATACCAAAGGCCTATTTCTGCTGAATTTCTGCATGAAACATTTTCAGACAATCATTTTGGTGTAACCCAATGCAATTTGCACTCCTTCAACCCCCTAGTGATATCACTATTCCAATGCCAAAATTCTGGCCTGAATAGATGTTGTCTTAATGAACATGATTTAAAATTGTCAATCCTTTAAAATTATTTCAGTTTATTGTATGGTTTGTATAATATTAACTAGCTGTGCCCGGCCACGTGTTGCTGTGACTTATGGGAATCCTTTGTTGGCCAGGTGGAATAGCAGTGAATAGCCTTGCATCCTCAAAGACTGGTCATTTTCTTCTTATGGGAATCCTTGTTTGGTGAGCTGAAATACAATGAAATAGGATTGCTGCTTGGAAGGCTGGGTACTTGCATTCTAGGGGAGTGCTTTTTTGGGCTGCTAGAATTGCAATGAATAGCCTCACTACTTCAAAACCTGGCTGTTTGCTAGCTAGGGGAATCTTTGATTGGTCAGCTTCAATAGTACAGAGTAGTATCACTGCTTCAAAGTCTGGCCGCCTTCTACCAAGGTCAATCCTTTGTTGGTCTGGTTAAATTGCACTGAATAGCCTTGCAGCTTCAATGCCTGGTTGTGTTATACCTAGGGGAATCCTTGTTTGGCGAGCTGGAGTAGCACCTTCAATCCTGACTACTTCCTTTGTAGGGGAATCCTTGTTTGGTTAGCTTGAATTGCACTAAATAGTCTTGCAGCTTAAAAGCTTGGCCGCTTTCTACATAGGGCATCCCTGCTTGGCTTCAAATCCTGGGGGTTTTCTAACTAGGGGAAATCTTGGTTGGCCAAGTTGAATAGCACTGAATAGCCTTGCTGCTGGCAAGCCTGGCCACTTTCTACCTTGTGGAATCCTTGATTGGCCAGGTTGAATAGCAATGAATAGTTTTGGTGTAGCAAGTATGAATGCTGTATTTAGTCACCTTGATTAGTATTTAATGTCCTTGCAGCTTTAAAGCCTGGCTGCTTTCTTCCTGGGGGAATCCTTTGTTGGGAGGTATTAGCTGGCCCTGATTGTTTCTGTTTTCAATGTTTCTCTTTATTTACTGTCCTGATTTTAGAGATTATATTGTTCTGTATTAATATACCACTGTCATTGTTATATATTATGTTTATAATCTTAAATTATCTGCGTAGAACTGGATTATATGAATCCCCTTCTACACAGCTGTATAAAATCCACACTGAACTGGATTATATGACAGTGTGGACTCATGATAATTCAGTTCAAAGCAGATATTGTGGATTATGTGCCTTGGCATTCTGGGTTATATAGTTGTGTGGAAGGGCCTTCAATCTACACTGCCATATAATCCAGTTCAAATCAGATAATCTGTATTTTATAGGCAGTGTGGAAGAGGCCTAAATGAACCTGTGGCTGAGGGGGTTGCTATGACATGAAGGGGGTGGGGCCTAAAGGCTGCAGGGACTGCTCTTCTGATTGGCAGCCGGGGAAAATGACTCTTCCTCATCCTCCCCCCCCCCCCCCCCGGCTTGCTTTCTAATTGGATGTCTATGTGTTTCTGTGTGTGAGAGGAGAGAGGGAAGCCCCTCCAAGAAGAACAGTCCTAGCAGCTGGCTCCCTCTACCTGCTCTTCTCCACGTGCCAGGCTCCTCATCAGCTATAAACGTAGTCGCCCTTAGGGCAAGTGCAGAGAGTGAAGAAAAAAGAGGGGAGTGTACCATTCCGGCCGAAAAGGGGTGTGTGTGTGAAAAATAGATATATGCCAATCCATTTTGGAGGGGGTGGGGGTTGAGTGAAGGACATACCTTGGATGTGTTGGTGTATTGTGGCCAAATTTGGTGGCATTTGGTCCAGTGGTTTTGTTGTTAACTCGGTCCTAATTATGTACATTACATTTATGTATGTATGTGTGTGTGTATATATATATATGATTTTATATGTATTTAGTTATGTTATTTCTTGTCCTGCTTTGAGAATACAGTTAGACTTTGACATAAGAATTTAATTTGTTCTATGACTGTGTTCTTAAGTCAAAACATTCTTGTCTCCAAGTGATTTTGCCCATTGAAATGCAATTAATCTATTCTGGCCCCCAAAAAACTACCCCAACTGTTTTGCTATATGTTTTTAAACAATAAAATGTACTTTATAAATAACAAATCTATATATATAAAAGAGTGATGGAATCAGGGCAGCGGACAAAACAACAAAACTACAGGCCCCCAAACCTCGAAATTTGACAACACAACCCATCATCCACGGCTCTAGGTTGATACAACAAAAAGAAAAGAAAAATAAAGTCCTAATTACAGGGAGAGGAATAATTGTTTTTATCCAATTGCTGCCAGTTAGAAGGCTAAGCTCCACCCACTTGGTCTCCCAGCAACCTACTCAGCCCAGGGGACAGGCAGAGTTAGGCCTCCCTTAGGCCTCTTCCACAGAGTATCTAATTTGCACTGGATTATATGGCAGTGTAAACTCAAGGCCCTTCCACACAGCTATATAACCCATTTAGAATCTTATATTATCTGCTTGGCACTGGATTATCTTGACTCCACACTACCATATAATCCACTTCAGTGTGCATTTTATACAGCTGTGTAGAAGGGGCCTCATATAATCCAGTTCTAAGCAGATAATATAACATTATCAATATACAGTAGAGTCTCACTTATCCGACATAAACAGGCCGGCAGAACGTTGGATAAATGAATATGTTGGATAATAAGAAAGGATTCAGGAAAAACTGATTAAACATAAAATTAGGTCATCATTATACAAATTAAGCACCAAAACATCATGTTATACAACAAATTTGACAGAAAAAGTAGTTCCATGCACAGTAATGCTATGTAGTAATTACTCTATTTACAAATTTACCACCAAAATATCACAATGAATTTAAAACACTGACTACAAAAACATTGACTACTAAAAGGCAGACTGCGTTGGATAATCCAGAACATTGGATAAGCGAATGTTGGATAAGTGAGATTCTACTTTAATATGAAATAATTACTGGGATAGAATAATACAGAACAATATAATATCTAAAACCAGGACAGTAAATAAAGAACAACACTCTGAAAGCAGGGAAATTGGAAATTCCACAAAGGAAACAATCAGGGCCAACTAACATCTCCCAAGAAACAATTCTTCCAGAAAGGAAGCTGAGAAGGGAGTGAAGCAGTGTGTATTACCAAAATCATTATTATTATTATTATTATTATTATTATTATTATTATTATTATTACTGTGAACTGTGAAAATGATTACAATCTGGCTCCAAGTATTCAAAAACACTAAAATCTGAATATATAAAAATTACTGTGGTATAATAGAACAATACAATCTCTAAAATCAGAACACTAAATAAAGAACAACACTCTGAAAACAGGGGAATTCCACACAGGAAACAATCAGTGCCAGCTAACACCTCCCAACAAGAAATTCACTCAGGGAGGAAACAGCCAGGCTTTAAAGCTGCAAGGCCATTACATGCTAATCATTTTCCCTAATTACAGCATTCATACTTGCCTCCAACAGACCAAAAAAAATCAGATATATTGTATATGCACAATCTTTAGGAAATAATATTCCCTGATTGCAAAGCATGTTAAAGTCCTGAGCTGCTGAACTTCTGGACCGAAAGGCCACAGGTTTGAATTGGGGGAGCGGAGAGAGCCCCCCACTGTTAGCCCCAGCTTCTGCCAACCCATAAGTTCGAAAATATGCAAATGAGCGTAGATCAATAGGTACTGCTCCAGCGGGAAGGTAACACCGCTCCATGCAGTCATCCCACATGACCTTGGAGGAGTCTACGGACAATGCCAGCTCTTCGGCTTAGAAATGGAGATGAGCACCAACCCCCAGAGTCAGACACGACTGGACTTAATGTCAGGGGAAAACCTTTACCCTTTACCTTAACTACCACCAATTCCTCAATACTTTATTTCCCATACCACCATACTTCGCCACAGCAATGCGTGGCCGGGCATAGTTAGTAGTATATAAAATGTTCAGAGATAAGCAGTGTTTAGTTCCATCCAGACACTGTCACAAGAAAGCATATTTGAGGCAACAGCAAGGCAAAACAGTATCATTTTCTTCACACTGTAAATCCAGCCTGCCTGCCTCCCTTTCGTACTCTCTCTCCCTCTCCCTCTCTCTCTCTTGAAGCAAAACATACAATACCAGAAATAAAAAGCACACAAGTGAACTTCCTCAGTGGGCAGCAATTTCCTAAAATGGAGAAGAGCAAGCAAGCAAAGGTAGATAGGCTGAGCCACGAGGTACAATGGCTGGAAGCCCTTTGCTTACTGTTAGGCAGAGGCTCTGCTGCACCAGGGTGGACTGCAATTTCAAAAGGAATCTCCAGATTGAACTCTCCCAGAAGATTCAGGAGAAGCAATCCCATGCAGGAAGACCCAGAGCTACTCTGGATAGGAACCCAGTCCAGGTTTTGTTTCTTTCTGCCTTCCTGTTAGAACTAGTTTAGGGGGCAAGGAGGCCTCTTTTACACTGTTCGTAGCTCAAAACAGCATTCTTATATCAAAAGTCACTCTAGGCCAAGTGAGAATGCGTAAGTTAAAACATACTTATGTTGGGACATTCTTATGTAGGGGTTCTACTGTATAAGAGGAAAGCAGGGAGCGAGGTAAGATCCTCCCAACATTCTGATTCTCTCACAGTAGGAAATGTTTAAATATAATTTTTATTGTGTAAAGGTGGTATACAGAATGTAAAGGAAAAAAGAAATACATCAGATACACATAAAACAAATACATCTGTCTACCAAACCCCCAACCTGTGAACCACCCATGACTTCCGACATCACTCAGTATGAAACTGGTATATTAAAGTGGAATAAGAGTACAGTGTTCCCTTACTATTTTGCGGTTCACTTTTCGTGGATTTGCTTTTTGCGGTTTTTCAATAAACTCTAAAAGCCTATTATAAATCATAAAAATTACAATTTACAGCCTAAGGAAGGGAGGAAAGAGAAGCCAAAGGGAGAGAAAAGGAGCCCAAGTGGCAACGGGAGGAGAAGGAGGCGATTTATCAACACACGATTGGTTGATAAAGACTTAAAATAGTGTATAACTACTAGGCTTGTCCGATCGATGGAAAAAATGTTTCAATTCTCGTTTCTAAAGTAGGGGGTGCCGGCTCTTCGATATA
The DNA here is from genome assembly GCF_035594765.1 of Anolis carolinensis. Taxonomy (NCBI): domain Eukaryota; kingdom Metazoa; phylum Chordata; class Lepidosauria; order Squamata; family Anolidae; genus Anolis; species Anolis carolinensis. The sequence goes on from NC_085841.1 coordinate 108,779,373, forward strand.
GAAATTATTTCTTAATTTTTCACCCAAAATTTTCAGATATTTCCGAAAATTTGTAATGTTTCTAAAATGTTTCTAAAATGGCGGACGCGCATGCGCAATCGCCAAAAAACAGGAAACCGGGGGAGACTTTTCTGGGGGTCTCCCGCCCTCATTTCTTGAGCTATTCTCATCAAATTTGGTACAGTGGGAGAACACATTCCACACTCTTTGCTCAACAAATTGCAGAATGTTTCCTGTCTCCTATGATTTTTGGCAAATTTTCATAACTTTTTATAATACACTATTTTTCAATATTTGAAGAAACCTGTTCCTGGTTTGAAAGTCTTATTTCCTGTTCAATTGGGTTCTTATCACTGTAAAAGTCCCTCTTCTACTTGTGTAGACTTTGGATTAGAAATGCAGCACACGCCAAGCAATGCCTTGACAGGATTGGCAACGTCCTTTGGAAACTATAAATTGCTGTGGACCCTCTATTGAATCAAATCAATGTCTGACTTTGTGATTGCAGAAATAAAACTCAGCCCAAGGCTTGGGAATAGAAATGGAGCGTGAGGGAAGCAATGCCTTGGCGGGTGCCCCATGTCCTTTGGAAACTATTTCTTCCAATGTACCCTTTAGGTTTGAAAACAATGTGTGTCTTTGTGATTGCTGCAATAACACTCAGCCCGGGGGCTTGGGATTACAAACGGAGCAGGAGGGAAGCAATGCACTTGCAGGAACGCAGACGTCCTTTGGAAACTATTATTTTCAAGTCCCCCCCCTTTCAGGATTGCAAAGAAGGGCTGATGTGGTGATTGCTAAATTCCAAAAAAGAAAACAGAAAGGCAAAGGGACTCCCTCTGGAGTAGAAAAGTAAAGCACGCCAAGCTCTGCACTTGCAGGAACGCAGACGTCCTTTGGAAAATAAAAGTTCCCTAAAGCCACAGCAAGGACTCTGCCACAAGCCACAAGCCAATTTCCCCCCCCCCAAAAAAACCCAATATCGAACCAGCAACAACAGACACTCTACCCCCAGTCACTTAGCCCTCTCTCCCCCAAGCAAGCAAGCAGCTTCCCAGCGCGCGCGAACCACCCTCTCTCCTCAGTATTCTAGCCCAGAATGGCTTGGCTCTGTTGCGGAGGGGATTTTTATAGCGATCCTCCACGTGGACGCGGAGGACGCTAGCCCCCACCTTTTTCAGCCATCGTGGAAGACTCTGATTGGCCAGGGAGTAGTAGCCATATTAGGCTGCGCTAGGCTCCCATTCATGTTAGGTTGCAAAAACAAAACAATAAATAATTTTTTTAAAAAAAAATATTACAAAAAAATTTTGGAAGGAAAAAATTTAACGAAAATTTTAAGAAACAATTAGAGAATGGGCCAACGATGGTTTGAATTACATTGCCAGTTGCGCCCAGGGAAAATGTTTCAATACTTGTTTCAAAAAACGAGAACAATCCGAAATAATTACGAAACGAGAAACATAACGAAAATTTGGACAACCCTAATAACTACTAAAATAATGTATAAATATTAAAATAAATATAGTGTCCCTACTTCACAGATTTTCACTTATTGCGGGTGGTCTTGGAACCTAACCCCAGCAATAAGTGAGGGAACACTGTACTAAAATTGTTTAGTGCAAAATGCTCCCTGGTCATATCACATACACTGAAAATCGGTACACTTAATGTCAAGTGAGACCTGCATGTACAGACATCATCGCCTTAAAAAAGGTGAGAAGAAGGTATCACAAGAAGATGAATGGCCATATATAGTATCCTATTACAGCTACACTTCCTTCTTCCCACAATTACATGACTGCTAACATTATTTGCAAGACAGCTTAAAACACAGTTCTTTCTATTATTATGTGTTCCACTGGAAGAAAATTCTTCAGTGGCTAACAAAGAAAATAATCATTGTTGAAAATGATCCTACAATAGTTTTAAAATCTTAAATCAAGTTTCTTATAAAAAGATTTAATTTCTTCTCTGGTTAGACTAATTCAAAAAGCAGACATTGAGGACAGCAGTGGCAACACTGTTTACACCACATGGCACTACAGAGAGATGATCACTTAGCTTTTGTTTTGGTTCCAATTCATTTTTTCAAGAAGTGTAATTAAAAACTGCATTAATGCCACCAATTATGGCCTCCAAGGGACCAGAAACCTCATGTTACTATGTGATGGAACACAACTGAGCTGCAAACATCCATTTACCATTATAATACTCATTAATCCTGCCAAAAACAACTCATTATGAGACTTCAAGGAAATCATCTCATAGGCAAACAGAGCACAGAATCTATCTGTCACTGCATTCCTCACAGCGCAAGTTGCAGGGGTTGAAATTGTTCAATGTAACTAATTTATGAAGCTGCAAACTATACATTCATTCCTGACACCATCTGGGAACCAAGTGCAAAAAGTGTTCGTAAGATTCTCAGAACTAGGACATGGTTTTCAATGTCATTTTTCTTAAAATATACAATTAAGAAAAGGCTTAAGTAAAATAGGATATTATTTGAAAGAAAAAGTGCATTATATGAAGCTAATCCCACCCCCACACTCCTTCATGAAATTTGAAGTCCAGTACAAGTTCACTTGAATTGAATGTTTGCCATTGTGTTTTATATTGTTGTAAGCCACCCTGAGTCCCCTTGGAGAGATAGAACGGGCTATAAAGAAAGATTATTATTTAAAAAGTTGTTTCTTTTTTATTCCATTTTTTTATTGCACTTCTCCGGTAAGGATAAAAAACCCACAGCCAATAGAAATATCTTTCAACTGGAAATCAACACACCAAGAAACATTGAGTTAGCCTTCTTTCTCTCCCACCCCACCCCATGCTACCTTCAGACTGCAACCTCAGTTGCCACACTATATGAAAATATAGAAACAAACAAGCATAGAAATAAAATGTGCAGAATGTGTTGGATTTCTGTAGTGTGCTCTAGTTTGGGCTGCCTTTGTTAGGGAACTCAGCTGTTACAAAGAGCTGCAACCAGATTATTAACCAGGGCTGGCTATCGGGTATGCACAAGTCACCTTCTGCAACAGCTTCACTAGCTGCTAGTTTATTTCTGGACACAATTCAAAGTGCTAATTATGACCAATGAAGCCCTATATGGACCTCATCACATTGAGGTTCAAAAAGTGGATAATAGCAAGGGGGTTCGCCAGGCAGCATGGTGAATCTGGCAGGCAGTGGGGAAACTCTTGTCCCATGCCTCATGTTGTCTGCATTGTGCTATCCCCATCCCACGGGGGAAAGCGTCATCGACTGGCGTACCTCCGCACTGACCCTTTTCTTGTTGATGAGAACACGGGAAGCCTTCTGTGTTCTCTGGGCAGTTTCCTAGGATGCTGCCAGGATGCTGGGAGGACAGACCTGTGCATCATCTGATGGGATTTGGTATGCTCTGTCCTCCCAGCATCCTGGAAGCATCCTAAAATCATCAAATGGGATGAAGCCCTTTGTCTCAGGTTCAGGCTGTTAGGCAGATCATATCTCCCTGTTTGAATCTGCCTGGGGTCTGAGATCTTCAGGAGCTGTCCTTTTCTCATTCCCACTACCATCTCAAGCAAAGTTCTTGGGAACATAAAAGAGGACCTTCTTGGTGGCTGCCCCTTGACTCTGGAATTCACTTTCCATGAAGGCTAGACTGCTCCCCTCCCTGTTGTCCTTCCATTCTAATCTTTTTATTCAAGAATAATTTAAAAGATTTTTAAAAAATAATTCAGGAGATCCTGTATAGTGTTTTAATTATTTTAACAATTTCTTAGTGTTTTAAATGATTTTATCTGACATGTAAGTTTAATTCTATTGTAAAATCTATAAGCTGTATATTTTAAATTGTGTTTTAATGTAGTGATAATATTATTTTTATTGCCCTGCTTTTCTCTCTTGATCAAGGCTACTACTAATAATAACATCATCATCATCATCATCGTTACTACCACCACTTCCTAATCTAAAACTAGGAGTCTTGGGGTGAAGGATGAAGAATAGAACAGTCTGGAGAGTTTAGAAGAATAAATACTAAGCATGTGCGATCCAGGAAAAAATTGTTCTAAACTCTCTTCAAAGGTAGGAGGCGGTGGCACTTTGTTTCTAAAGTCATTTCCGAAATTTGAAGGCAAGAAGTTCATATAGAATCATAGAATAGTAGAGTTGGAAGAGACCTCATGGGCCATCCAGTCCAACCCTCTTGATGGATGTGCATGCGCATGAAGGAAAACCTTATTGTCAATGGGGAAACTTGAGGGGCTTCTCTCTCCCACATTTTTTAGCTTTCCTAATGAAACTTGCTACAGTGGTAGAACAAATTTACCACTGTTAGCTCACCAAATCTAAGAATGTTTGACTTATCCTCAGATTTTTGGCGAATTTTCAAAGTTTTTATAATTTTTTAAAATAATAATAAAAATCTGTTCCTGGTTTGAAAGTGTTATTTCCTGTTTCATTGGGTTTTCTGCGACTGAGAGTGTGTGACTTGCCCAAGATCACACAGTAAGTTTCCATGGCTGAGGGGGAATCAAGTCACAATCGTAGTCTAACTCTCAAAACAGTACACTACACCATGCTGTCTCAAAACGGCCCAATGCTAGCCAGGAGAGAAAATGCCCAGGGCTTGGTTTCTATGGGGCTATTGTTAAGCCCGATGCTTCCAAGAGAGAAAATGCTCAGGGCTTGCTTTCTATGGGGCTGTTGTTAAGCCCGATGCTGCCAGGAGAGAAAACGCTCAGGGCTTGGTTTCTATGGGGCTGTTATTAAGCCCGATGCTGCCAGGAGAGAAAACACTTAGAGCTTGGTTTCTATGGGGCTGTTATTAAGCCAATTGCTAGCCAGGAGAGAAAACGCCCAGGGTTTGGTTTCTATGGGGCTGTTATTAAGCTAGCCAGGAGAGAAAACGTTCTTCCCTTTCTGTCAAGACTCTACTGTAGTATAATAATCAGCACTGATTGGGCAAAGAGGCAAGCCCAGGCTAGGCTGCTCCTCCATTCAAACAAAGTTTGGTTGAATTAAAAACGCTTTCTCATATATCCGAAGGTATTCCGAGGCCATTAAATAAATGGGCTCCAACACTTCAAATTGGAAGGTTAATTCCGAAGCACCAAACCACCTCAGAACCCCGTTCGGAACCCAAAATAGATAGAATTTTATTCTGATTTACAACGATTCCAAGGAATTCGTCCATGCTTAATAAATACACGTGTTGCATTTCCATAATATTGTCTATTATGCTTTCTTTTGAAAATATCACACCAATCATTATGAAATCATTCCTTAAAAAGAGAGTATAATGGATTTGGGCATGATCCAGTCATAATTAATCAAGCATGTAGACCTAGGAAACAGATAAATCTAAACCTCCTTTATTGTTTTGATATTGAATTATGAATCTTTTAATTAAAAATACTGAAAACATTTCAGTACAAATCAAATGATATACAAATATGATATTTAAAACTAGGGGGTGTGCATTATATCATTTTGATATACTGTATTTGGGGGATTTGGGCGATCTAGTAGCTGGATCCCTGGAAACAGGATCCGGCGGAGGTAGTCAGAGACCGTCAATAACAGGACACACCGATCTTCAGCTGTATCCGGCTGCATTCGGCTGCCATGTAAGAAGAGAAGTCACACACACTTAAGGGTTTTTAATCCCTACCTCCCAGTTAGCCTTGCCAGAGGCAATCAAAAGAAGAAAGCAGATCATATGTTTTTTGCAGGGCTGGTGTATATATACCAGGGGAAGCTCCTCCATTTTTCTGTGGTGTTCTGGCTTTTGAGAGAGAGAGAGAGATCAGGCTAGCTAACTCCATATGTTCTATCTCAGTGTCATAGCTGCTTCTTAATGCTTAGGGATCGCTTTTTGAAAATTCCAACTTTTTTTCTGCAATAAATTTTATTAGTTAGTATCTTTCTTATACTCCTTTTATTTTACTAGGGAGGAGTGCATAGGCATGTGTTTGGGAGGGGGCTGTGAGTTTTAAAAGGGTTTTTTATGTGTGTTTGCTTAAACATTTAAAGGATTTTTTTTGGCTTTAAATTGACTAAGTGTGGGATATGTTTAGGGAATAGCCTGACTCCCTTGAGTCCTTACATGGAGAATTTTCCTAGTTCTGTAATTTTGGCTTCTGTAATCTGTCCTGCACTAGCAGCCTAAATTCGCCCCTCCCCACAAAAAATAAAAATAAAAAGGCTCTTCTCCTTCTCATTTACCTCTTTGACTCTCGGTCTCTTCTATTCCCAGCCCCACCTGGTATGTGTGTATACTCCTGCACCAGTCCAGCAACCTTCCTCTCCCCCCAAAAATATTTAAAAATTACCCAAAAAAAAGCCCTTTCTTCTTGTTAGTTCACCTCTTTGAGTCTCTTCCATTTTTCTTCTGGTTTCTATATGTGTTCTGTGCAAAGCCAGAAGCCTGAGCCTATTTTTTCCTCAAAAAATATTTTTAAAATACCCCCAAACCCCTTTGTTACTTTCCCCACTATTTTTCTGTTTTGTGTGTGCTTGCAAAAGTATGACAGTGCACACACACATTCTTGCACATAATAAACACAGGAGTGTGTGTGTGTGTAATGTCCGTCAGTGAGAGACCTTATATCTTCCAAATCACTCCACCGATTGCTATGAAATTTGGATGCAACATCACATTAGAACTGCTGAGTGTTTTAAGCCTACTCTCACAAACCTGACACACCTAAGAAAGGTAAAATCATACCCCTAAGCAATGGCCAATTAGTTTCCTCCTCCCTTAGCTACCGTTCTAACAGACAGCTCTCCCCTTTGCAATGGCTAAGCACTCCCCTCCTTTCTTAGCAACTGTTGTAACAGATAGCTCCACCCCTTAGCAATGGTGCAAGCCACAGCGAAGCAGTCTTCACCCTTTAGCAACCGGTTGCAAGGAAAGGCTAGGCCCACCTCCTTGCCACTCATGAGGAGTTACATGAGGCTGAGGCTCTGAGGCCTAGCCACAGAAAGGGTGTCAGGAGCGACTTCAGAAACTGCAAGCAGCAAAGATGTTACCCAGAGGCACCCACATGTTTTACTAACTTGTGGGAAGCTTCTCTTTATGTATCTGTGGAAGGTCCAGGGTGGCCGCAGGCAAATGTGAATGTTCCAACTGGCCAACTTGATTAGTATTGCATAGCATTGCTGCTTCAAAACCTGGCTACTTCCTGCCTGGGGGAATCCTTTGTTGGGAGGTGTGAGGTGACCCTGATTGTTTCATGTCTGGTATTCCACTTTTTCTGAGAGGTGTTCTTTATTTACTGCAAGAAATGTTGCAATTGGCCTCCTTGATTAACATTGCCTGTCTGCTTCTGGTGTGAGAGAATTGACCATCAGCAAGGATGTTACCCAGGGAACACCCGCATGTTTTACCATTCTGTGGGGGGCTTCTCTTTATATATCTGTGGGAGGTCCGGGCTGGAAGAAATAACACTTTTCTGAGTTTTTTTCATTGAACTACACTAGGCCACAGCAATGCATGGCTGGGTACAGATTGTGTGTGTGTGTGTGTGTGTGTATACATTTTTCCCATGGAGTAAACAACAAAACCACTGAACAAGATTGCACCAAATTTGGCCACAAAAGACATAGTCTTCCAATCTATGTCCTTCAATAAAAAACCTAGAAAAATAAAGACCAAATTACAGAGCCATTCTCTACCCCTTGCCTGCCAGTTAAAAGGGTAGGCCCTGCCCCTTTTAGGCCTCACTCACTTCGTGTCCTAGCAACCGCTTCAGCCACAATGGCTGAGGGTTCACTTAGGCCATTTCCACACTGCCTATAAAATACAGATTATCTGATTTGAACTGGACTATATGGCAGTGAAGATTCAAGGCCCTTCCACACAGCTATATTACCCAGAATGCCAAGGCAGATAATCCACAGTATCTGCTTTGAACTGGATTATCTTGAGTCCACTCTGCCATATAATCCAGTTCAACATGGATTTTATACAGTTGTGTAGAAGGGGCCTCATATAATCCAGTTCAAAGCAAATAATATAAGATTATAAATATAATATATAAAAATTACTGTGGTATAATAAAAAACTATATTATTATTACTACTATTATTAATATTATTATGATTGTGTTGCTGTGCACCATGAAAATGAACACAATCTGGTTCCATGTATTAAAAAAAACTCTAAAATCAGAACAGTAAATAAAGAACAACACTCCAAAAACGGGAATTCCAAAAATGAAACAATCAGGGACAGCTAACACCTTCCAACAAAAGATGCTCCCAGGAAGGAAGCAGCCAGGCTTTGAAGCTGAAAGGCCATTATATGCTAATTATTCTGGCTAATTGCAGCATTCATACTTGCCTCCAACAGACCAAAAAAAGGAACAACCAGAAATATTGTATATTCACAAGCTTTAGGAAATAACATATACGAACTACCACCAATTGCTCAATATCTTGTTTTCCATACCAGCACACTTTGCCACAGCAACACGTGGCTGGGCACACACACACATACACACACATATATATATACATATATAATTATAATGAGGCCTAACCATAGTATAGGTGGTTCTGCTTCTGCTGGGTCAAGTATCCAGGCTTTGAGGGGAGCAAAAGTTAGTCAGAGAGGGAGAAGTGATACTGATGAAATTTTTAAAATTTCCTACAAATCAGAGGATGACCCAAACTTTCTGAAACTTGGGGGGATTTCAGTCATAAATATGTCCTCCCAGTGTGGTCATTTTCATCCTGGTAGCCATAAGAATGATGGAAAAAGGAGCCTCATCATTTCCCCCATTGCTATCAATGAGTCAGACCTTCCCAGAGTGAAAAACAGAGCTTCCGGCTGACAAATTGCAAAACAGTATTTCCCCCCTCCCAATTTTGGGAATTTCCCGATAAAAAGAATGGGGTGGTGGTGGTGAAAAAGGGACTGAAAACTGGATAGGTTTTTGACAAATCGCATGCCCCTATTTAAAACATATATTCCAATTAAATACTATGACTATCTTTAACTATTGTTGCTCCTCTTGACTGCGTAGGCACCTCAACACCACACTGAAGCCTCAGAATATAAGCAAGCAAGTTGTTTATTGATGATTATAAGCAAGTAAAAGCAAAATATAGTTCAGAATCAGTAAATTAAGTTTAAATCCAAAACAGCAAGGTATTTAAAGTTCATGAGACAAGAGTCTATAAAAACCACTTGAAGAGCATAGTCAGAAACTGGATTATTTCCCAAGACATTAATCAAGGACAATCACAGGAAACCAAGACTGGAGTGCAGGATAAATTCCAAAGTTGTTCCAGGTGTGGAGTCAATGATCCACAAACAAGGCACAGTGAAACAAGACTCGAATGCAGGAATAGTTCCAAGGTATAAAGTCAAAGATGAAACCCAAGGCAAAGGTCTCGACTGGAATAAACTCCAAACAGCAAAGTCACTGGAATTTTCCACTTGATTCACAGCAAGGCTGATACTTGAAGCAAGATACAGGAACACGGAGCAAAGATCCTTCTTTCTTGAATAAGCAAAGTTGCTACCTCTGGCTGTGGCCGAGAAAAACAAGGCATTTTAAGGAAAACCCAAGGTCTTGCTCTCATGAGAAAACTACTTATTAGAGTGCTTCAAAAACAACCATTTGCTTCTTCGCAAACATTCTCTTTCCCTCCTCCAGTGAGTTATCGCTGCTCTCGTGTCAAACTCATTATCCTCCTCTAAACTAGAATGTCCATCTGACACCTGGTGATCTGGCCTTGACTGCTGGGAGGAATGTGGTTCAAAATGCCTGCTTGCAACCATTCTGTCTCTGGTCCCAGAATCCACTGGGACAGACTCTGGTGGCAAATCAGGCCCAAACGCAGAGTCCTCTGGCAAAACTAGCTGTATCTCAGGCCCAAACCCAGAGCCCTCTGGCAAAGCTGGTGCAGGGACAATCACTGGCTGAGTGGGCCCAACCTCAGACTGGGCAACAACTATTTCATTGATATAATTTCCCACACTTTAACATCCTTCATTTGGGCTGGACCATGGCATGTGTTTTCTGGGATCATTCCTCTTTGCATATACCGTGTTTCCCCGAAAATAAGACAGTGTCTTATATTAATTTTTGCTCTCAAAGATGTGCTAGGTCTTATTTTCAGGGGATGTCTTATTTTTCCATGAAGAAGAATTCACATTTATCATTGAACAAAAAAATAAACATTTATTATATACTAGCTTTGCCCGGCCACGCGTTGCTGTGGCTTATGGGAATCCTTTGTTGGCCAGGTGGAATAGCAGTGAATAGCCTTGCAGTCTCAAAGCCTGGCCGTTTTCTGGAGTAGCTGGAGCTGTTTATTGTATGAACGTAGAGGCATGGATGAGGGGTTGTGCTGCCAAGTTTATTGTTTCTGGGATGTTTACTTTTGTTGTTTTGTCCTAGGCTGAAATTTCATTACCCTTATATATATATATAGACTGTACAGTAGTTGTCATCACAAACCAACATAACCAAACAAACTGTGAATCTTATCAAGAATTTCTTGTTACAACCATTATTTCCATGTACAACAATCTATGGTACGTACATTTGCCGATCCTGCATGCTCTGGTGTTCTGTTCATTAGGCATGCTTCCAAACAAAAACTTTGCTAGGTCTTACTTTTGGGGGAGGCCTTATATTTAGCAATTCAGCAAAACCTCTACTAGGTCTTATTTTCTGGGGATGTCTTATTTTAGGGGAAACAGGGTAGGAATTTCTACCAAATACCTCTGCCAACTATCTCTAGTTTCTATGATATATGATCCCCTCGTCTTCTTTTCTCCTCAGTAATATCCAACCCAATTAAGTTACTAATAAGACATCAAACACCAACCCTTTCATATAAGAAATATCAGGAAGAAACAGTTTTCTGAAATGTACATATTACTGTTTCCATGTGTCTGAGGTGCATTTAAATCTAACCTAAAATGTGTGCCACTTGTCTGCAACTTGCCTATTAACATTCCTCTGAAGTTTTGACAGACAGAAATTCCAAAGTCTTTGATTTAATGCTGTTTGATTTATTTACCCCAACTTGTATACATCATTAACATTTGCTCTATCTTAGAGTTCTTCTGTCTTTACATAAAGAGAGCCCTAACTGCTGATTTAGTGTATATTTCTCTGTTCCACCCTCTATGGTGACCTGCCTCAGTGTTTCCTTTTAAGCCTTAAGAATACACTAAACATATCACATTCTTTTTTAAAAGAAAAAACTGATACAAAGTGTGTATCCTTTATCCAAAAAGCTTGGTACCAGAACTGTTTGGGAGTTTGGAATTTTTTTCCAGATTTTGGGATTCCTGTATTTGCCCACATTCGCTGGGGTTAGAAGCACAGGACCTCTTCAAAAGTGAAAAACCAAAATATATTTCTTTCTTTTTTTATCTAATAGAATAACATCTGCCATGAGTTCCCCTGGGGAGACAGGACAGAATATAAATAAAGTTTTTATTATTATTTTATTGATTAACTCCAGGAGTTTCTAATTTTCCAGCACAACTCTATGGTCAACCTTTGCTGGAATAGCACTGAAGGAGCTAGTGATTCCCAACATCCTCCAATGCAGTACTATGGTAAACTCCAGGAAGACGTTGCACTCCAGGACCTGAGATTCCTAAAAATAACATTTTAATCAAATCTGTGAATAAGGAAATTCATAAAGTCAAAGCCACAAATGTGGAGGACCAACTGTATATGCATAGCTATGCCTCCTGCCATTTCACAGATCCTCTCCAGCTTTGCATCTCATTTATTTATTTTTGAATATTTGTATTACATAATGAGAGATGATTTGGAGATGGGACTCAAATCTAAACACAATTTTATATACAATAACTTTAATAATTTTGTGCATGAAACATTGTTTGTGTGCACTGAACCAAGCAAAGATATGACTTTCTCATACATTATGTGGACAATTTAGGATTTTGGAGTATCTCTGATTTTTGAATTCTGGATAAGGCATTCTACAACCTGTAGTGGTAACAATGGTGACCGCACTAATTTTTTATACACTTTTTATTTCATTTTCACACTTTTATATCATAAGAGTGGGGGAAAGACCAAGGAAAATATAATGTTTATTATGGAGTTTTGTTGGTAAGTTTCGTCTTATTTACATCCAAGAATGAGGAAGGGGAGGGTATTGTTATACATAGTTCTATTTTTTTTAAAGCAGTTCCATTCACAATTTCTTTTGCTTAGGAAAATCAAAAAATAATCTTTTTTTTCTTCCATTTGTCTTTCTCATTGATTTTCTTTCATCTTATATTGTCCCATATTTTTCTTATCTTCTCCTCTGGGCCTATACCATTAGTATTTCTTCTAGTTATTTTGTCACTTATACATTACATTTTCTATTTTCATTTATATTTCTTAGAGACAATTTTGTTTGTTAAGGTGTTAGTAATGCCTGCATATATCCTTGTTAGCTTGGTCCATCATCTAGCCTCTCTCTCTCTCTCTCTCTCTCTCTCTCTCTCTCTCTCTCTCTCTCTCTCTCTCTCTCTCTCTCTCTCTCTCTATATATATATATATATATATATATATATATATATATATACATACATACATATACATACACACACACACACACACACACACACACACAGCAGTAATTATTACTGAGGATGCAAATTCTAGGAAGCAATGTAACAATACCAAAAATATAGGAATAGGATAAAAACAATTAAATGAATCATTAGGTTAAAGAAGTGTGCATGGGACTGAAGCTTAATACTTTCCCTCTGCACTGATGAATTTAATTGATCAGGCAAAGTAGGTGATGATTTTACCTAAAATGAATTATTCTTCTCTGGATTTTGTCAGAGATATTTGAAATAATGATTCCAGGTTCTCATTGGATCCTACACTTGTAAACAGCTGGTTATGTTTTTTCCAGCCAAGCATATGTTTTTCCATGTGTATTCATCCACATGCCTTGTTGCATGAAACAATAATGGAAGAAAAATGCTACACGAGGCCCTAAGAGAAATGCTCCATCCTTTGGGAAAGACAAGCATGTTGTAGAGATATATAGATATATATAAAGGACAAATTGACTAAAGGTACACAAACATGTAAGAGCCACTTTCTTATCGTTCTTCAGACTGCCTAGATCCTCTTGAGACTGGTGGTTACAGAGAACAAACTTTTCGTTGTTACCATGAACAAGGAGACTTTTAAGGAGACTGCAGGGAATATTCACAGTATACCAAGAGAAGTCACATTTGTATGAAGCAGTGTAAATTCAGATCAAAGAACACCATCCATTCCTACTTCACTGCATTTCAAGTCCAAATAGGGACCAACAAAACCTTTCCAAGAACCATTCTTCCCACATGGTTCAGGGCTGAAAAAAATTGCAAAACCAAAGAAAAATGTAGTGATCAACTCATACTGCTGGTAATTAAACCAACGTTATTCATAATTACTTGAATTAGCCTCAGAGGGACTTGCTCATGAGTAGAAACATTTCAGACTGAAACCTTGCAAAATTAAATTAGTACCAAAGGGAGTCAGGAATGTTCTTGACCTTTGATGTCTGAAGTGGGGATTAGTGAAATCCACATCCTTGCAACTTCAGAGACAGAGGGATAATATAGCACCTCCTCCCCATAACACAGCTCTTTGAGTTTAACTTTACAAGTCAGGTCAAAGGAAGGCAGGTGTTGGAGGCTGTCTGATCAGTTTTAGAGCAGGATGGCAACTCTGAGGTTAAAGCAAACTTCAAAGAACAAGAGTCTGGTAGTGGAAAAATGGATTGCAAAGAAATGTGGAAGACTGTAATTTTGAACTTGTGTAACCTGTATATCCAGGTGGATTAACTTCAGCAACTCACTATAACAATAGTATAACTCTACTTTTGGTACTGATGCTGTTTCAACCATACTAAAAGTCTCAGTTCTCCGTGATCAGTTGCCATTTCTCCTTATCCATTTGTTAAAATGTGTGACCAAATGGGCTTTTGAAGTATCTAACATGCAAAGTTTCCTTGTAGCAAGGGGAATTTGCACCAACCCAGTTATTGCATGTGTGCAGTTGAGAACATCAAGTTCTTATCTCTCACTGAGCTTATTCAGGACATCTTGCCAGTGCTGTGGTACAGTACAGTATTGAACTGAGAGTGAACAGTTTCATTAGGTATTTCCAGAGTATCACCAAAGAGTTGGCTCAGGAACATCATACTTTCTTGTTGCAAATTATATGTTCAATTATTTACCTAGTACCAGGATTTTTTTTTAATTTTTGCTATATAGGACAGGTTTTGTGGTAACCAATGTAAATAATTATCACAGCTTACATTTTGTGACTTTGCTGACAACAATTGCCCCTACAACCATACTGGGAATGTTTCAAATGCTACAGGAACAAGACTTGATTCCCAGCTATATTTCCCAGCTATATTTGATCTTCCAAATAGACCACATGCAAACCACTGTTAGTGCTACTATCTGTTTATATTCTCCTTTCATCTCCTAGAGAACCTTTCTGGGTTAATTCCCAGGACCTGGGAATTGGTATACAACTTTCTCCCTCCTTAACTTTCCCCTGTTTTCTTACCATCTTTGCATGCCAGCAAAATGGATTCCCACAGGCAGCCACTGGAAGTTGCTATGCATCGTGGGATGGCCTTCATGGGACTCCATTTTGTCAGTCTATAAAGAGAAAAGTGCACACTAAGGGTACTTGGTACCTACTCTCTTACTGCCATGGACAAGGCAGTTGTCCTTATTTTAGTCCATGGATGTTATCCCATGGGTGGTAGGGAAAGGAGGGGGGAAATGGAGAAAAGTGTAGGACAGTGTCTTGAAGAGTGGGGACCCGTCTTATCCTGGCAAGGCCTGTCTTTAGGTATGCCCAGTCCTCCCACGACATTTTTCCCACTTTCCTCTGCTTCCTGACTCTTTCTTCAATCAGGAGTCAAGGAACACACAACTCATGAAAATGGAGTTTTTGTGCCATCTTCTCATGCTGGCAAGACAGATGATGATGACGATGATGATGATGATATTATTATTATTATTATTATTATTATTATTATTATTATTATTATTATATCTTGCTTTATTTCCCCAAAAGGGACTCAAAGCAGCTTGACATAAAATCATTAATATACAATTCAAAATGCAAAAAATAAAATAGAATTAAATACAAACAGCACTAAAAATTCACAGTTCAAATCCATCAAAAACAGTTAAAAACTACAGCACCCCCTGACTAGATCTTTAACACCTTAATCTTTAAAAGCCTGTCAAAATAAAAAAAGTTTTAGCCTGCCATCAGAAGGACAGCAAGGAGTGAGCCATTCTGGCTTGTCCGGACAGGGAGTTCCAGAGTCATGGAGCAGCCACCGAAAAGGCCCCAGGCAGCTACTCTCATACTGCCATGGACAAGGCAGTGGTCCTCATTTTAGTCCATGGATGTTATCCCATGGGTGGTAGGGAAGGGTGTGTGTTATGGGATGGCCTCCGTGGGACTCCATTTTGCCAGCACATGAAGATAGTAAGAAAACAGGAGAAAGTTAAGGTGGGATAACATCATAAGTTTACATGTTTCTTCCTTGGGGATATTTTCTGTATCTTCTCCTCCAAGCTCCAGTTCACCATAACAATCCTAATCCTTTCTTTTCCTTCTAGAAAAAGTTCCATAATTGGGCATTCAACTAATGTTTTAGAACTCTTCATTTTTTACAAAGAAAAGCACTGAATTACCTATATTGCTCCTTGACTAAGGTACCCACTCATTAAAAATAACTGAACATTGCTACTGCTTAACTCACTTGCACGTCAGTTAAGATTTTAGTAGTATCAAATAACTTCAGATTGACTCCTGAAATGTGTTGTCGAAGGCTTTCATGGCCAGGGTTGTTGTATGTCTTTCGGGCTGTGTGGCCATGTTCCAGAAGTATTATCTCCTGACGTTTTGCCCACATCTATGGCAGGCATCCTCAGAGGTTGTGAGGTATGGATAAACTAAGTAAGGAAAGGAAAGAATATATATCTGTATAGAGTCCAGGGTGTGGCAAGAGTCCTTTGTCACTGGGAAGCCAGCATTAATGTTTCAGTTAATCACCCTAATTAGCATTGGAAAGGTTTTTGTCTCTTGCCTGGGGGCATCCTTTGTTCAGTCATTAGCTGCCCTCTGCCCTCAGAGTGCTGGTTCCCATCTACTGTTTTGATTTTAGAGTTTTTTAATACTGGTAGCCAGATTTTGTTCATTTTCATGGTTTCTTCCTTTCTGTTGAAGTTGTCCACATGCTTGTGGATTTAAATGGCTTCTCTGTGTAATCTGACATGATAGTAGCCACTGAAAGTAGCTAGTGGTGAGGCAAGGATGAAACAGGGCTGTGATGTCTTCTGGGAAGTTTTGTTTGATTAGTGTGAAGGCGTCAGCTACCGGGACTTTGGTAAATAGGGACACCACATCGAAGCTGATCAGGATGTCCTTGGTGCTTAGATTGAGGTTGCTGATCTTTTCTATGAAGTGTGTTGAGTCCTTGATATAGTGTGCAGTGAGACCAATGTGGGTTTGTAGCTGTGTAGCCAGAATTTTTTCCAGGTTGTAAGTCGGCAATCCAATGGCACTTACAATGGGCCTGAGTGGGATGGAGTCCTTGTGGATTTTGGGGAGTCCGTAAAGCCTGGGTGGGAGGGCTTCCCTGAAGACATCACAGCCCTGTTTCATCATTGCCTCATCACTAGCTACTTTCAGTGGGACACTGGATTCTATGAACAGAAGGATGGAGTAGCCATGGGGAGCCCTCTCAGCCCAGTAGTAGCAAATTTCTATATGGAATACTTTGAAAAACAGGCCCTAGAAACAGCACCAAAAAAGCCAACTGTTTGGTTCAGATATGTAGATGACACCGTCACAATTTGGAGCCATGGAGAGGAAGAACTCAGCAAGTTCCTGGACCATCTTAACAGCATCCACCCAAACATCCAATTCACCATGGAAAGAGAAAAGGAAGGAAAACTGCCATTTCTAGATGTTCTGGTCATCCACAAACCCAATCAACAATTGGGCCACACAGTTTACAGAAAACCTACACACACAGATAGATACCTTCATAAAAACTCCAACCATCACCCAAGTCAAAAAAGGAGCACAATCAAAGCCCTGCCAGACCATGCACAAAGAATCTGCGAACCTCACCTCCTCCAAGGTGAACTAAACCACCTAAACTGGGCTCTACAGGCCAATGGAGACTCCACCACAGACATCAGAAGAGCTGCAAGGCCAAAAACAAGCCATGACAGTCAAGAAAAAGATCCACCCAGAGGAAAGGTGTTCTTACCATAAATCAAGGGAGCCACTGACCGCATAGGCAAACTGATGAAGAAGCACAACCTACAAACTATCTACAGACTAGGCTTGAGCGATCCACGAAAAAATTGATTCTAAACTCGTTTCAAAAGTAGAGGGGGTGGCGATTCGTTTCTGAAGTCATTTCCGAATTTTGCCCCAATTTTTTTTCAAAATTAACGAAAATTCGTTATTTTCTAAATTAATTCGTTAATGGCGGACGCGCATGCGCAGTGGCCCAAAAACAGCCCAAGGGGGGGGGGAGTTAGGGGGCTCTCCTGCACTCATTTTTCAGCTATACTGATCAAATTTGGTACAGTGGGAGAACACAATCCACCCTGCTTGTTCGCTAAATTGCAGAGCGTTTGCCCTTTCCTAAGATTTATTGCGCAATTTTATAGTTCATATAAAAAAACTTTATTTACCAATTGCAAAAAATCTGTTCCTGCTTTTGAATTGTTATTTCCTGTTCAATAGGGGTTCCTTCACTGTGAAAGTCCTTCTTCTACTTGTGTAACATTGTTTCAGTGCCCGTAAATCTGTCAAAATGTTAGGGCATTGGGGGCCATTGGCCAAGAGACACATTTTGCTGCCTGCCACAATGCGCAATGACTTTCCCCAGGCATCCATATTGGAGGCCATTATACCACAGTGGTCAAGCCCCTCCCCCTCCCAAGGAATGTAAGATTTGTGCGACGTTGGTTTGATTTATTGCCTGATGGCAAAATGGGGGCTTGGATCCCACTCCCCTGGGGAGCCGGCCACCGTGGGCCGTCTCCCACCCCCGCCCCTTTCCCCAAAGCAGCAGGGCATGGGCTTAAACTGCGGAAATAGACATGGGGGCATGGATCCCACACCCCTGACCCTTTCCCTAAAGCAGTAGGGTGGGGGCTTAGCTGCAGAGATACACATGAGAGTTTGGATCCATTAAAAGCACTGGCAGGGGGAGTGGGAAAAATTGGAGCAAAAAGAAAGAAAAAATCAACGTGGTGATCCGAACCGCAATGTCCAAGATGGAGAAAAAAGCAGAAAGAAAAAATCCCCGTGGGGATCAGAACCCCAATGTCTATCTCAGCAGCAAAGACCCCACCCTGCGCCGGCCACAGTTGGCCGGCATTTATCCCCTAGAGAGAGAGAGAGAAAAAAAACAGAGGACCCCACCCCAAAGGAAGGATCTGGGAAAAATTGCCCAAATATGAACGGAAGGACAGCCGCGAGAGAAGAGAGATGCGGTGCATCGTGGGAAACTCTACCACGTAGGCCGAGAGGCAGCAAAAAGAAAAGAAAGAAAAAAGCCGCAGGCAGCAAAGACCACACGTTGAGCCAGGCCGGCCACAGTTGGCCGGCATGCACCCCCTAGAGAGAGAGAGAAAAAAAAACAGAGGACCCCGCACCAAAGGAAGGATCTGGGAAAAATTGCCCAAATATGAACGGAAGGACAGCCGCGAGAGAAGAGAGATGCGGTGCATCGTGGGAAACTCGACCACGTAGGCCGAGAGGCAGCAAAAAGAAAAGAAAAGAAAGAAAAAAGCCGCAGGCAGCAAAGACCACACATTGAGCCGGACCGGCCACAGTTGGCCGGCATGCATCCCCTAGAGAGAGAGAGAGAAAAAAACAGAGGACCCCGCCCCAAAGGAAGGATCTGGGAAAAATTGCCCAAAAGTGTGCGGAAGGACAGCCGCGAGAGAAGAGAGATGCGGTGCATCGTGGGAAACTCGACCACGTAGGCCGAGAGGCAGCAAAAAGAAAAGAAAAGAAAGAAAAAAGCCGCCGGCAGCAAAGACCCCACTCTGAGCCGGCCACAGTTGGCCGGCATGCATCTCCTAGAGAGAGAGAGAGAGAGAAAAAAAACAGAGGACCCCGCCCCAAAGGAAGGATCTGGGAAAAATTGCCCAAAAGTGTGCGGAGGGACAGCCGCGAGAGAAGAGAGATGCGGTGCATCGTGGGAAACTCGACCACGTAGGCTGAGAGGCAGCAAAAAGAAAAGAAAAGAAAGAAAAAAGCCGCAGGCAGCAAAGACCACACCCTGAGCCGGCCACAGTTGGCCGGCATGCATCCCCTAGAGAGAGAGAGAGAAAAAAACAGAGGACCCCGCCCCAAATGAAGGATCTTGGAAAAATTGCCCAAAAGTGTGCGGAGGGACAGCCGCGAGAGAAGAGAGATGCGGTGCATCGTGGGAAACTCGACCACGTAGGCCGAGAGGCAGCAGAAACAAAAGAAAAGAAAAGAAAGAAAAAAGCCGGCGGCAGCCAAGCCCACACATTAAGCTGGGCCGGCCACAGTTGGCCGGCATGCCTCCCCCAGAGAGAGAGAGAGAAAAAAACAGAGGACCCCGCCCCAAAGGAAGCATCTTGGAAAAATTGCCCAAATATGAACGGAAGGACAGCCGAGAGAGAAGAGAGATGCGGTGCATCGAGGGAAACTCGACCACGTAGGCCGAGAGGCAGCAGAAACAAAAGAAAAGAAAAGAAAGAAAAAAGCCGGCAGCAGCAAGGCCCACACATTAAGCCGGGCCGGCCACAGTTGGCCGGCATGCCTCCCCCAGAGAGAGAGAGAGAAAAAAAAACAGAGGACCCCACCCCAAAGGAAGGATCTGGGAATAATTGCCCAAATATGAACGGAAGGACAGCCGAGAGAGAAGAGAGATGCGGTGCATCAAGGGAAACTCCACCACGTAGGCCGAGAGGCAGCAAAAAGAAAACAAAAGAAAAGAAAGAAAAAAGCCGCCGGCAGCAAAGCCCACACGTTGAGCCGGGCCGGACACAGTTGGCCGGCATGCATCCCTGACAGATCGGCCCGGCCCTCCACAAAGTTTTCTGCTTTTGCGACCTTAGCCTCTACCCACGCCAACACCCCACAACCCATGGGGAAGGGCGTGTTTTCTTAACGTCTGCTATTGAAATGTGGGCCCAAGCCCCTCGGACCAGGGGGGCCGGCCACCATTGGCCGGCCCCACGCCCACACCCCACAACCCATGGGGAAGGGCATGTTTTCTTTACGTCTGCTTTTGAAATGTGGGCCCAAGCCCCTCAGACCAGGGGGCCCGGCCACCGTTGGCCGGCCCCACGCCCACACCCCACAACCCATGGGGAAGGGCATGTTTTCTTTACGTCTGCTTTTGAAATGTGGGCCCAAGCCCCTCAGACCAGGGGGGCCGGCCACCGTTGGCCGGCCCCACGCCCACACCCCACAACCCATGGGGAAGGGCATGTTTTCTTTACGTCTGCTTTTGAAATGTGGGCCCAAGCCCCTCAGACCAGGGGGGCCGGCCACCGTTGGCCAGCCCCCCGGCCACACCACACAACCCATGCCTCAAAGGCACACTCCCTGACAGCAAACCGTCAAGCCTCTGGATAATTCAAGTCATCTTTGTAGTCAATGATTCCAATATATCGTGATATTTTGGAGCTAAATTCATAAATTCAGCAATTACAACATAACATTACTGCATATTGAACTACTTTTTCTGTCAAATTGGTTGTATAACATGAAGTTTTGGTGCTTAATTTGTAAAATCATAACCTAATAACCTTGGCTTTTATGGACTAAGTTCCCCCAGAATATCCTTCTTCCCATCCAGAATCATTATTACAGGAGACAAAACCTATAGGAACCTCAGGGAACGGCCCCTAGAGATTGATTTACCCAAAAACGAAAGTGGGCAACGGTGTGTGATGATAAAGACGAGAACGGAAGGGAAGAGAGGAAGGAAAGTGTTATGGTTGAGTCTTCAGGCTCCGGTAATAGAAGAAGGGGTCATAAGACTCCTCGAGAGTCAGACTCTTTCGAGGAGCGTGAAAGGAAACGGCTCCGGGATTTGTTTACAGACCCGACAGATGAGGACTCATTTGAGGGTTTTTCTCAGGGTTTGGAGGAAGAGATGGCCAGCTCGGAGGAGGACGACATGGAATGGACTCGTGTGAGGGAGGATTTGGGTGTTGGGGAAACAGGCAATGAAAGCATGGGAGGTGATTGGCGGGTTGCAGGATCAGACCCATGGACTGGCTGGAGGGATGGAGTGGGATCCACAGCTGGGGATGCTGTGGGGCGTAGTCAAAGGTGCTTAAGCTCTGATGAGGATGATGATGTTGGGGCGCCTGGAATTGGGATGGCAGCTGACAGCGATGATGAGCTTGAACTGGGATAAAATGGGGTTTGGGACCAATGTCTAATTGCGTTGGGCAAGGTAATCTGGACGGACGCTTGGGCTTTTGTTTGGGAACTTCCTGAAGACGGGTGTGATTCGTTACTGGATACCTTGACCTCCGTCGTCTTTTGACGGGCAATACCTACTCACACTGGATTGACGCTGGACTGACTGACTTCGACTCCGGATTATCCCTTCTGCTGGCTATTGGTGAGACCTTTGGACTTCTTGACTACTACGCTTGGCTGTAGACCTCTGGACCGGATTGGGACCCTGCTGACTGCCGTTACCCTGA
Source organism: Anolis carolinensis (assembly GCF_035594765.1). Classification (NCBI taxonomy): domain Eukaryota; kingdom Metazoa; phylum Chordata; class Lepidosauria; order Squamata; family Anolidae; genus Anolis; species Anolis carolinensis. The sequence continues at coordinate 108,801,127 of NC_085841.1, forward strand.
CTGCTGTGCCTGGACCTGGATATCATTGGCCGCTGAACCCTAAACTGAATCCTGACTACGACCACTCTTTCGCTCGCTGCAGGAAGGAAAAAACAAGCCTGGTTTATTCCCCTGCTGTTTCTGAGTAGCAGAGAGGAATCTGCCACTAGTCTGTTGTTTACATTTTGGCTCCTGCTGTTTCCCTTTTGTTTGCATTGTTTGCCAGGCTGAAGTAAGCACTTTTGATTTAATCCGGATTATACTTCTGTTTAATCCGGTTTATCCCTTTGAACCGTTTAAGCTCAAACTGAGCTGTTTTTTGTTACTTATCACACTGAAGTCAAGTGTTTGCCCTGTTCTTTGTTTCCTACGGGCGTTTTTAGTTCTGTAACCTCAATAAACTGAGTTTTGTTTTACTTGCTGGCGTTCTGTCTCTGACAGAAAGCATGGTATGATAGCGGAGAGAGTTGTTGGACATAGGCCAAAGGGGCAACCCCCCCCCCCGCCCCCCAACAGAAATAGCCAAAGTTAATCAGAAGCAGAGCAGCTTAAAGGAGGAGAACTGTTGTTCTAGGAGGCGTCGGTGTCAAAATCCAAATCGGGGAAATTCAACACGGGAAGGTTGGCCTTCAGGAAGACCAGTTTCTCAACTGTTTGAGGGTCCAGCAAGCTGCGGTGGGGCGTGACTACATCTCCCACTAGGCTGAAGACCCTTTCGCTCTGCACGCTGGTGGGAGGACAGTTGAGGAACTGGCGGGCTACGTGCGACAGATCCGGCCACATGTGATCACGTGAAGCCCAATAGGCCAATGGATCACAAGAAATTATCTCAGGAGGCTCCTCCAAGTACCTGTTGACCAAGCATTCAGCCGAGTCTACCTTTTGAGCAGAAGCCAGCAAAGAGGAATCTTCCGAGGAGGCTAGTATGGCCACCGTCTCTGCAAAGAAAGCGTTTCCTGGTCGCGACTGGAGATCCGTAACCCTACGGCAACCCCCTGCCGGCTATCACTCTCACCACTAGCGCTAGTGCTGGGGGTGGCAGGCATTTCCGGTAGAGGGGCCGCTGTGCCCGTTTCCCCCACCCTGGCAGCAAAGACCTCCCTCACAAGGTTAACTAGTTGGGCCTTCCATACAGTAAAGTCTTTTGGGCAGACGTTGTACTTTAGCCGTGGATCACACAAGGCCGCCAGCATATGGACCTTGCTGGAAAGAAGTGGCTCTAGGCGTTTCCGTACAGCAAAGGACAACCTCCTCACCACCTCCTGGACCAGCGGTGTCAGCGGTCCAGCCAGGGAGTCCAGTGTTCGACCAGCCCCAAGCCTTTCTAGGTGCCTCCTTAGCCCCAAGACCATGGGCACTGCCTGGCTAAGAAGGGCTTTTGATTCTGAAAGGGTCTCTGTGGCATGTTTGAATGGCTTTAGGACGTCTACCAGCTGGGAGATGGTGTCCCACTCTTGCTTAGTTGGAACAAGCTTGCTAACAGGCGCAACCAATGTAAGGGAGATGCCGTGTACCGCCTTCTGCTGCTCGACCATGCGTTCGAGCATCTTATAGGTTGAATTCCACCGGGTAGAGACGTCCTGGAGCAGCTTGTGCTGCAGGAGCCCTTCAAGGCTCTGCCTGTCTCTCAGCTGCCGGGCTGCCTTGATGCTCCTGTGGAAGTAGCCCGCGATCTTTCTACAGCGCTCGATCAGCAGGGCGATGTTTGCGGTGCTGGCCGGCTGCTCTTCCGGGCTCTTTAAACCTTCCTTGACGGTATTGTGAAGCAAGTGGGCCATGCAGGTGACATTCAAAAACCCTGCACTTTCAACCGCTTTGATCATATTTTTACCAGCGTCAGTCACCATGAAGCCCCTCCTCATTTCTTCCGGCCTGCACCGCATCTACTCCCCCATCATGTTTTCCAGATAGCTGCAGATGGTCTCTGCCTTGTGATCACGATCAACTACCTCCAAAGCGAGGAGTGCCCAACGATGGGATGTATCCATACTGCCTTCCTTCTCCCACCAATGTGTCGTGAGAGAGAGGTAGGAATGGCCTCCTCCCAAGCTTGACCAAATGTCAGAGGTAAAATGGATGTGTCCTCCCATGGCGCTACGCAACATCTGGATAATGCGTTCCTTGCAGCCCTCGTACAATCCGGGAATAACTTTTCTGGAAAAGGTGTGACAGGAGGGGATTTTGTAGCGGGGGCACAGGCGTTTCATAAGGCGGACGAAGCCTTCTTGTTCAACCAGGCGGAAGGGGTGGTGATCAAGGGCCATCATCTCTCCCACACTTTGGGTTATCTGCTGGGGTGTGGGTAATGTTTCCCCTGTTCTCTTCCTTGCTAAAGGCATGCCCCAATCCTCCAAGGTGGACTGTGTCTGCCTTCCACCATCTACACCAGGAGAACTTTGTGTGCTAATGCTGCCACTGAAAGGGCTTGCAGCTCCCCCTCCTACCGATATCGAGGGATGGTGTCGCTTCATGTGAGAGCTCAACCCTGAGGTCGCAAGATGTCTCAGGTCTCTGCCTCTGCAGATATTTGCCCCACAGTGTCTACAAACTGCCAAAGTGGCACGCTGAGTGTGGACATGGAAATGGTCCCAAATATATGACCTTGGCCTCCCCACAGCCACTGTGCCGATGCCCAGGGAGATAGGAGTTGTGGGCACCCTTTCAGCAGCATGAGAAAGACTATGATTTGATGGTACTACCTCCTCTACCTCCTCCTCATAGTCAGTAGCGGGTGGAGGGGTGGGGTTATCAAGATCCTCACTATCCACCACCTGTAGTTCCAGGACGGCAACACCTGCATGTTCCATTGATCGTCCACTTGTCTCAGCTCCAACCAACAAATGGCTCCGGGTGGAGGGCTGTGAACTTTCAGCAGTCGAACAGCCAGCTTCTTCATTAAGTCCACCCACTCCCATCGTTCCACGTTCCAGACGGATGGGACCCACCCTAACTTTTTTGGCCCCCACAGTGTCCGGGGTGTTGCTTGACCACTAGCAGGACTTGCTCCACCAGACCCGCGTTCAGCTGAACGCTTCATGATAACGGTAGTGTTTTCAGGTAACAGAAGGGAGGAAGGTATTGTGTTACTGGGGGGAAATATGTGTTGTTTCTTGATTGGCAATGTGTTCTGGGTCTAACTGCCGCAAACCCTTCTATTGCAGTAGTTCTTATTGTAATACGTTAAAAAGGGGATACCTGTATTTTCCAGACCTTGATAGGGTTAATATAGGAGAAAGAGATTTGCAGCAAGCCCTACTTGAGCAGCTGAGAAGGAAAGGAAAGAGGGGGAAGCAAAATCAGGCTCCCCTTTTTCCCAAAACAGGTGTTGTTCTACAAAGGACGATGGGACGTGCAACCCTTTTGCCAAACTTTGCTTTTGATTCACTGCGGCCCTGGCACAGTCAAAAAGCCCTACTTGAGCAGCCGAGAAGGAAAGGAAAGAGGGGGAAGCAAAATCAGGCTCCCTTTCCCCCCAAAAAACAGGTGTTGTTCTACAAAGGATGATGGGACGTGCAACCCTTTCGCCAAACTTTGCTTTTGATTCACTGCCGCCCTGGCACAGACAAAAAGCCCTACTTGAGCAGCCGAGAAGGAAAGGAAAGAGGGGGAAGCAAAATCAGGCTCCCTTTTTTCCCAAAAAACAGGTGTTGTTCTACAAAGGAGTATGGGACGTGCAACCCTTTTGCCAGATTTTGCTTTTGATTCACTGCGGCCCTGGCACAGACAAAAAGCCCTACTTGAGCAGCCGAGAAGGAAAGGAAGGAGGGGGAAGCAAAATCAGGCTCCCTTTTTTCCCAAAAAACAGGTGTTGTTCTACAAAGGACGATGGGACGTGAAACCCTTTTGCCAAACTTTGCTTTTGATTCACTACAGCCCTGGCACAGACAAAAAGCCCTACTTGAGCAGCCGAGAAGGAAAGGAAAAAGGGGGAAGCAAAATCAGGCTCCCTTTTTCCCCAAAAAACAGGTGTTGTTTTACAAAGGAGTATGGGACGTGCAACCCTGTTGCCAAACTTGGCTTTTGATTCACAGCAGCCCTGGCACAGACAAACAGCCCTGCTTGAGCAGCCTAGGGCCAAATCAGGCTCCCTTGTTTCCCAAAAAGGAGGTGTAGTTCTACAAAGGAGTATGGGACATGCAACCCTTTTGCCAAACTTGGCTTTTGATTCACAGCGGCCCTGGCACAGACAAAAAGGCCTGCTTGAGCAGCCTAGAAGGAAAGGAGGCAAAATCAGGCTCCCTTATTTCCCAAAAAGGAGGTGTTGTTCTACAAAGGACGATGGGACGTGCAACCCTTTTGCCAGACTTTGCTTTTGATTCACTGCGGCCCTAGCACAGACAAAAAGCCCTACTTGAGCAGCCGAGAAGGAAAGGAAAGAGGGGGAAGCAAAATCAGGCTCTCTTTTTTCCCAAAAAACAGGTGTTCTTCTACAAAGGACGATGGGACGTGCAACCCTTTTGCCAAACTTTGCTTTTGATTCACTGCGGCCCTGGCACAGTCAAAAAGCCCTACTTGAGCAGCCGAGAAGGAAAGGAACGAGGGGGAAGCAAAATCAGGCTCCCTTTTTTCCCAAAAAACAGGTGTTGTTCTACAAAGGACGATGGGACGTGCAACCCTTTTGCCAAACTTTGCTTTTGATTCACTACAGCCCTGGCACAGACAAAAAGCCCTACTTGAGCAGCCGAGAAGGAAAGGAAAGAGGGGGAAGCAAAATCAGGCTCCCCTTTTTCCCAAAACAGGTGTTGTTCTACAAAGGACGATGGGACGTGCAACCCTTTTGCCAAACTTTGCTTTTGATTCACTGCGGCCCTGGCACAGACAAAAAGCCCTACTTGAGCAGCCGAGAAGGAAAGGAAAGAGGGGGAAGCAAAATCAGGCTCCCTTTTTCCCCAAAAAACAGGTGTTGTTTTACAAAGGAGTATGGGACGTGCAACCCTGTTGCCAAACTTGGCTTTTGATTCACAGCAGCCCTGGCACAGACAAACAGCCCTGCTTGAGCAGCCTAGGGCCAAATCAGGCTCCCTTGTTTCCCAAAAAGGAGGTGTAGTTCTACAAAGGAGTATGGGACATGCAACCCTTTTGCCAAACTTGGCTTTTGATTCACAGTGGCCCTGGCACAGACAAAAAGGCCTGCTTGAGCAGCCTAGAAGGAAAGGAGGCAAAATCAGGCTCCCTTGTTTCCCAAAAAGGAGGTGTTGTTCTACAAAGGACGATGGGACGTGCAACCCTTTTGCCAGAATTTGCTTTTGATTCACTGCGGCCCTAGCACAGACAAAAAGCCCTACTTGAGCAGCCGAGAAGGAAAGGAAAGAGGGGGAAGCAAAATCAGGCTCTCTTTTTTCCCAAAAAACAGGTGTTCTTCTACAAAGGACGATGGGACGTGCAACCCTTTTGCCAAACTTTGCTTTTGATTCACTGCGGCCCTGGCACAGACAAAAAGCCCTACTTGAGCAGCCGAGAAGGAAAGGAAAGAGGGGGAAGAAAAATTAGGCTCCCTTTCTTCCCAAAAAACAGGTGTTGTTCTACAAAGGACGATGGGACGTGAAACCCTTTTGCCAAACTTTGCTTTTGATTCACTGCGGCCCTGGCACAGACAAAAAGCCCTACTTGAGCAGCCGAGAAGGAAAGGAAAGAGGGGGAAGCAAAATCAGGCTCCCTTTTTTCCCAAAAAACAGGTGTTGTTCTACAAAGGACGATGGGACGTGCAACCCTTTTGCCAGACTTTGCTTTTGATTCACTGCGGCCCTGGCACAGTCAAAAAGCCCTACTTGAGCAGCCGAGAAGGAAAGGAAAGAGGGGGAAGCAAAATCAGGCGCCCCTTTTTCCCCAAAAACAGGTGTTGTTCTACAAAGGACGATGGGACGTGCAACCCTTTTGCCAAACTTTGCTTTTGATTCACTGCGGCCCTGGCACAGACAAAAAGCCCTACTTGAGCAGCCGAGAAGGAAAGGAAAGAGGGGGAAGCAAAATCAGGCTCCCCTTTTTCCCAAAAAACAGGTGTTGTTCTACAAAGGACGATGGGACGTGAAACCCTTTTGCCAAACTTTGCTTTTGATTCACTGCGGCCCTGGCACAGACAAAAAGCCCTACTTGAGCAGCCGAGAAGGAAAGGAAAGAGGGGGAAGCAAAATCAGGCTCCCCTTTTTCCCAAAACAGGTGTTGTTCTACAAAGGACGATGGGACGTGCAACCTTTTTGCCAAACTATGCTTTTGATTCACTGCGGCCCTGGCACAGACAAAAATCCCTACTTGAGCAGCCGAGAAGGAAAGGAAAGAGGGGGAAGCAAAATCAGGCTCCCCTTTTTCCCAAAACAGGTGTTGTTCTACAAAGGACGATGGGACGTGCAACCTTTTTGCCAAACGTTGCTTTTGATTCACTGCGGCCCTGGCACAGACAAAAAGCCCTACTTGAGCAGCCGAGAAGGAAAGGAAAGAGGGGGAAGCAAAATCAGGCTCCCTTTTTTCCCAAAAAACAGGTGTTGTTCTACAAAGGACGATGGGACGTGAAACCCTTTTGCCAAACTTTGCTTTTGATTCACTGCGGCCCTGGCACAGACAAAAAGCCCTACTTGAGCAACCGAGAAGGAAAGGAAAGAGGGGGAAGCAAAATCAGGCTCCCTTTTTTCCCAAAAAACAGGTGTTGATCTACAAAGGACGATGGGACGTGCAACCCTTTTGCCAGACTTTGCTTTTGATTCACTGCGGCCCTGGCACAGACAAAAAGCCCTACTTGAGCAGCCGAGAAGGAAAGGAAAGAGGGGGAAGCAAAATCAGGCTCCCTTTTTTCCCAAAACCCCTTTCCCAGACTTTGCTACTAGCGTTGAAAAAAGAAAACTATCCTAATCAAAACGTCACTAAAGCCCACCCCGCCCGCAACAGGCAATGGCGCAGCAGAAAAATTGCAGGCCGGGTGGGAAAATGGCAAACGCCAAGCTTGTGGGGGATAAAGGCCACAGGCCCTTTGGGAAAAAAAATTTCAGAAACACCCAACAGTTTCCCACCCCACCCCACCTCACCCACCCAACCTTTTCTCCCGGTCTTCTGATATGTAGCTCTAGCTCAGAAGCTGTGACGCAGCAATCTTGCCTGCCTACGGAATCTCACTCCCAACCCACCCTCTCTCTGCTGATCCCGAGCCGAAATGAGCCACGAGGCGCCCGTGCACGGTCTTTTCATTCAGGACGTACTACCAGCCCCTCCCCTGGGTTAAACGTGCTCTCTGATTGGCCACAAGTTGGAAACAACACGCTAGGTTGCCCCAGTGCACTTACACAAGTTTGGGTGATTTGCAAAACCTTTTTTTCCCAACGAAAAAAAAACGATGAAATAAGAAAAATGGCCTGTCGCGGTTCGAAACCGCGATATCCAGACGTGTGGACAATCAAGGTCGTATATTGCTTCACAAGTTACAAAAGTAACGAATTAGTAACGAGTAACGGGGAAATCGAATTATTTGAGCAAGCCTACTACAGACCCACAAAGAAAATCCAAAAAATGCTACGGTCAGCGAAGGACAAGAGGAATCCTCTCTCCTCTGCAGGAGTCTACCAGATACCATGCAGCTGTGGACAAATCTACATAGGGACCACCAAACGCAGCGCCCAAACAAGAGTCAAAGAACATAAAAGGCACTGCAGACTAATTCAACCAGAGAAATCAGCCATAGCAGAGCACTTGATGAACCAGCCTGGACACAGGATATTATTTGAGAACACAGAAATGCTGGACCACTCCAACAACTATCATGTCAGACTACACAGAGAAGCCATTGAAATCCACAAGCATGTGGACAACTTCAACAGAAAGGAAGAAACCATGAAAATGAACAAAATCTGGCTACCAGTATTAAAAAAAACTCTAAAATCAAAACAGTAGATGGGAACCAACACTCTGAGGGCAGAGGGCAGCTAATGACTGAACAAAGGATGCCCCCAGGCAAGAGAGAAAACCTTTCCAATGCTAATTAGGGTGATTAACTGAAACATTAATGCTGGCTTCCCAGTGACAAAGGACTCTTGCCACACCCTGGACTCTACACAGATATATATTCTTTCCTTTCCTTACATAGTTTATCCATACCTCACAACCTCTGAGGATGCCTGCCATAGATGTGGGCAAAACGTCAGGAGAGAATACTTCTGGAACATGGCCACACAGCCCGAAAGACATACAACAACCCTGTGACTCCTGAAAGTTCAAAACTAGTTTTCACCATGGGCTCATTTAGGTCCAATCTACACTGACCATTTAATGTAATGTGAAGCCAGTTTCGAAATTGTGGCGGCCAGACAATAAACTCCCACCGAAGTGTGTGAAAGAAAGCCCTTAATGTGCACCAGTACTCTATGATTTGTGTAATCTAATCACCATTTGAGTCTCAAACTGACAACCATTTGCACATAGAAACCATATTTTTTAATACTGGTTTGAAACTGCATTTAAAGGTCAGTATAGAAAGGGAAAGCCTTTCTGACCTTTGACAAGTCACAATCTGACTCCATTCTCAGGAGAATGGTTTTAGGTATATGATGTAGCCCAGCCTGCACCTGATCTGTAAGGTGAGCCTTGGGTTGGGCCTGTTCAGCCTGTGATTCTATCTGCACCTGACTTGCCAGAAGACTCTGGGTTGGAGCCTAGAATTCCCATGCAACCAGATGGGTCTGCTGGTTCTGGACAGCCAGAGGAGGTTGCTGCCCCTAAGGATTCTGGGAACAGGCACACAATGGTTTTAAACAGGCAGCTTGAACCACATTCCTTGGGAGAGTCAAGGGTGAACTTTCTCTTGTCAGATGGGCATTTCAGTTGTGACAAGACTAACGAGGTTGACAGAAAGAAAGCTATATATCAACAGAGACAAGAAAGGAATGTTTTGAGACACAGTAAAAGACTGTTAATGAGAAAAGGTTTTGAAGAAACTTTCCACAGAAAGAGGCCTTGATTTCAGCTTTAAGAGGAACTATTCTGAGAGAGATTTTCAGAGGTGGTAACTGCTCATCAAGTGTCATTCCTGTTCATGGACTCAAAGAATCCTGTTTTCATGTTCCTATGGATTTTATGCCAAGTTCATGTAGCCTTGTATCTCAGGTTTTGTTTCAGTCTTTGTTCTTGCTCTTGGGGATTTTTGGATTACCCAGTCATTGTTCCTGGAAGTTTTACAGTTTGGGTTCTGTTCCAGTTTTGTTCCTGTTCCTTGGACTAATGTTGATACCTTATTGAAGTTTATTCTTGTGTTTGATGCTCTTGGACCCTTGCTTCAAGACTCTCAAGTATCTTGTACCTTGTTTCATTGACTTTGAACTTTGATTTGCTATTGCTGTTCTTTAATAAACAATTTGCTTTGCTTATAGTCTGGGGCTTCAGCGTGGTTTTGAGGTGTGTCTGCAGCCTAGGGGTGCAACAGTATATGCGAAAACCTACATGACAACTAACAAGGTCTATTCATTTTAAATATGCAACTGGACAGGAAAGGAAGAGTAGTGACATCACAGTACCTAAATCTCACATGTGCGAACTATAGGAAGGTGGAGGGGAAGGTCCACCTGCCAGTACCCTGGCCCTGTATTCCTCCCCCAACAGCCCCCTTACTCCACCCTTGGCAGGAGAGATGCACAAGAAGCTAATGAACATCTTTTGCATCCCATTCTTTTTAAAAACCCTACATACAAGAACTTTATGGATATGGATGTAGTAGTAGTGGTGGTAGTAGTAGTAACAGTAGTAGTAAAATAGTGGGTCTTTTGAGCTGGGACTGATTATAAAATTTGAACAGTGGCCTTCCCTTAAAATAAAACATTTTCCAGCAGAATATTACTATATCACTATTTGTATTTTCTAAAATTGGCAATGTTTCCAGCAGCAACCAACCATAAATAGTCTAGGCTTTATAATCTGTGGGGAGATTATAACATATGGTGACCTAACTGGGACCAGGAGTACTAAAAGTGAAGTTCACTGGTATTCATACTGAGCAAATGTGTTAGAAAGACCTACATTGATTGCTGGTCCATACTAAAAAAAAAAGAAAAGAAAAAAAAAGAAGGAAATTGGTCCTTCAATGAGGAAAAATATAGGTGGTTTTGCAAGAAATGCCCAAAAGCCAGCAGGAAATGAATGTTTCACTATCAGAACTTAGTTGGAGCTGAAGTGAGTGCTGCCTGGGTTGGAGAGAGACGCAGGAGTAGGTCCTTGGCTTATATATATGATTAACAAACAAAATTGACACATATATCCCTTAATTATACCAAGTACAAATAAGCTTTGGCATTATCTGACATGAAACCTTTTTTTTACAACAGTATATTTATCTTGGTATATTTAGTTTTAGTTCATGTTTCATTCATCCTTGTTAAAATATATGCTTCTGGTTCATGTTTAAACCCCTTTTCTGTAGTAAGCCAACATCATGCCTTAATTATAATAACCAACCTACAAATGACACCATCCCTCTGCCATCCCTCAAACAAAATCAAGATAAGTTAATTTTAATTAATTTAAGTGGTGTTGGTCAATTTTAAAGTAAATAACAGGATTATAGGAGCAATATTCGCAAACATCTTCATATCATGCTGGTTTATGCTGATTGAAGATATGTTATAGCTTGGGTTTTTTGTTTATGAGAGGCCTTGAAATGATAATGGTGATGGTGATGAGGATGATGCTGATAATCATAATCATAATACATAATTGTATTCTTAAAGGACTTGAAAACAGGTATCATAATCATCTTAAACTCATCACACAATTTACAGCCTTCACATTACTTAACAGAAGAGTGGATTGATGGTAATAGTGGGCCAGACCATGTAGCACTGTTGGGCACTTTGCTTTTGTTTCTATCAAATGACAACACTCCATGACAAATGGCATACATTTTTTAAACTTGAGAAAAAGTCTCCTTATAAAATTCCTACACACAACAAAATCCTTTCTAAGGTATTCTGAAGATTCTGAATACACCCAAAGTAATTGTATGGAATCCATACATTATTCTTGTCGTGCCCAAATCTGAAATATATCTTGCTATGAACAAAATATATCACTACTAGAATTTTCCACTCACAAGAATCCTGTGTGACACAAGTACCTCATTTATTTATTTATTTACAACATTTCTACCCAGCCCTTCTCACCCTAGGGGACTCATCTCAATGAATGCACTGATATTGTTGTGATGGAGTCTTTGAGTAGAGATACTACTAGTTGTGTTAGAAGAGGCAGGAAGACTGCTCGTGAGCAAGACTCCAATGAGGAGCAACAAAGGAAGAGAATCCAGGAAAATACTTATGGAACCCACTGATGATGATTCCTTTGAGGGTTCTGAAGGGAATTATGGGGCTGGGGGAGAGGAGGATGGGATATCAGACTCTGGGAGTGAAGAGATGGATTGGACTAGGGTACAAGAGATCCGGGATATTTTTGAGGAACCCACAAGCAGTGGTACATTTGAGGGATGGCCCAGCGAAGATACAGCTGGATCCTGGGGAGTTATGAGTTTGGATAGAAGGTGGACTGGCTGGAGCGACTGTAGAAGGGCAGCAGCTGGAGGAAGGTTTGGTGGGGCGTTGGGCGATGAGGATTTGCAGCAACAAGGTTCAGCTGTGGATAGGGGGTTAGCTGGCTCAAGTTCTGAGGAGGACTTGTAAATAAAAGTAAGGTTGTTGCTAATGTAACCTTGCAATCGGCAAGGTGTTTGTTGGGCGCTTTCAGGATCTCTGTTTCAGAAGACATGTTTGGAAGACTGCTTTGGGATGTAAGTGTTAACCCGGGTTTTTTAGTGGCAACGGGGGCTGGTATTGTGTGGGTTTGCACTGGATTGTCCTGTGTTGGTTTTATGCATTAGCTGCTGGCTTGCTTCCATCACTTTGGCTCTTTGTGATTGACCTTGGACTGGAACTCGGTGCTTGTGACTACTCCCTAACAACGCGGATTGGAATTCGATGCCTGTGACTTCTCCCTAACGAAGTGGACTGGAACTCGGTGCTTGTGACTTCTCCCTAACGACGCGGACCGGATGTGGCGGCTGTGACTTCTCCTTTTCGACGCGGATTTGGCTTCACAATGACGTTTCGGGGCATGGTGTGGCCGCTGGTCACTGCGGGTTGTTTCTGATAGCTTTCCTGTGTTTGCTAAGCTCCAATGAGTATGTGGAGCGAGTTTCCAGCCGTTTTGACCTAGTTTGTTTTAATCCGGATTATTTTCCAGGATAATCCGGATTATATCCAGAGTTCGGGTTTTTTGAGTTCTTTTTGGACATTGTTACTTCACACTGAATAGAAAGTGTTTTGAGCCCTTTTTGGTTGTTTTCTAGGCTCTTTTGTGTTGTTTTTGCAATAAACTGAGTTATTTATATTGGCTGGCGTCTGACTCGTAACAGATATGGCATTGGGAGACTACTGCAAGACATGACAGATGGATGGATACTTCCATTCCTTGCAGTAGGAGTACAGAATGTCTCACCCTGTTGTTGAACCCCCATAATCCCTGATCCTGGGCTTAAAGAGAATTGTAGTTCAACACGTAGGCTTGTAGCATGAAAAATCACACACCCAACTTTGTATGGCATTAGTACAATTTAATGTATTTTAAATATACTGTGATACAGTAGGGTTCTTTCAGCACTGGATATTCATTAGGGCTGTGCAAAATTTTTGTAACCCATTGTAAGTCAGATCAAATTCATTCGATTCATACTTATCCACCACGCAGGCATCATGCGCACCAAAAAATTAAGAATCGAAACTTTAGCCTAGTATTTTTTTGTAGGTTGTGTAAATGTCCTAACTCTCTGTGATGCAGTTTTAATTCACAGATCAACCAAGCATTACTGGGAGGTGACGCAAAACATATAGTCATGTCTCTCAGCCAATCAGGGCTAGATGGGGGAGGGGGGGAGCCATAGTCATCCCCCAGCACTTAACCGCATCCTCCACTTGCACTCAAGAAGGAAAAGAGAGAGAAGCTCCATGCCAGGTTAGCTTTCCAGTCAGTCAGGCAGGCAGGCCAGCATAGGGCACAGGATTGCACCAGAGAGAGAAAGAGACTCTATTAGCTGCTGCTTAGCTTATAGTTATTAGCTTACTGTAGCTGAGGCTGATTCTTCATGCTGGGGAAAGAGAAGAAGAGAGAAGCTTTGCACACTGTAAAGACACTGAGACAGACATTGGCAGGCAGGGGCTTGCTTATTTTTGAAGGGGGGGCACCTTTTCCCTTATGACTTACATTTATGCTACATTTTAGGGTATTTTAGGGAATCTTTGAGGGTTACTGACTGGGCTACATTGCTCTGTGTGCATAGAGTCAAAAAGCACACAACAATTTTTTCACCCAGCCACAACTTGCCTTGGAAGCATTTTCTAGTACTAGTGTGATATCTGTGTGCATAATGCAGCAAAAAAGAACACAACCACTTGTTTAACTCTGGCTCAAGTTGCCTTAGTTGCTTTTTCTAGAGCTAGTGTGATTTCTGTGTGCATAATAGAGCAGAAAAGAACACAACCACTTGTTTATCTTACTCACTTGTCAAAGCACTGAGTCCAAATCCCTTTGGGGGGGGGGGGGGACAAACAAAGATTTCCTGGGTTTTGGGAGACCTTGTTCTTGCTTAATATAGTGCTTAATAAATATCACCCCATCCCACTCCAGCCAGGAGATGTGCTAATTTTTCTGAAACTTGAGGTAAATGATCAGCCTCCTCCCTCCAGGCCTTTAGAAGAAAGGCTCCTAGATCAGCCCTCTTTCTCCTAACCTTTAGAAGAGAGATAAAAACCTGGCTGTGGGATCAGGCTTTTAGTGAATAAGGCAGTGCAATAACAGATCTGGAAATATGGAATTAACTATGGAAAGGCCTGGATTATGATTATGGATGGTGTGATTTTAATGCAATGGTTCCAATGCTTTTGGAATCGGCCAGAAAAGCAGATGGAGGAGGCAAAAGAATGGTTTACCCCAAGGCAGCGTTCTTGCACCGACCTTATTTAACATCTTCACGAACGACCAGCCACAACCACCACTCACAAAGAGTTTTATATATGCTGATGACCTTGGCCTCACAACACAAGCGAAAGATTTTGAAACAGTTGAAAAGCAACTCACTAATGCCTTGAAAGATCTCTCCAGCTACTACAAAGAGAACCACCTGAAGCCTAACCCTGCCAAGACACAAGTGTGTGCTTTCCACCTACGTAACCGTGAAGCCAACAGGAAACTGAAAGTTACTTGGGAAGGCCAAGAGCTCGAACACTGTTTCCATCCTAAATATCTTGGTGTCACCTTAGATCGAACATTAACATATAGGAAACACTGCATGAACACCAAGCACATAGTAGCTGCAATCAACAACATCCTGCGGAAACTGACTGGCAGCTCATGGGGTGCAGACCCACAAGTAATAAGAACATCAGCCCTGGCCTTGTCTTTCTCAACTGCTGAGTACACCTGTCCTGTCTGGCAAAAGTCTGCCCATGCGAAGCAGGTGGACATAGCACTAAACGAAACATGCAGAATAATCACAGGATGCCTTAAACCTACACCTGCTGATAAACTCTACAAGTTAGCTGGCATTGCCCCTCCTGACGTGCGACGGGAAGTTGCTGCTAACAGTGAGAGAAATAAGGTTGAACACTGTGAAAGCCACCCACTGCATGACTATCAGCCTCCTCCCAGTAGACTCAAATCAAGAAAGGGCTTCATGAGAACCACCACTCCTCTTGATGTTCCTCCAGCAACAGCAAGGGTGTCCCTCTGGGCAGCTAAACCTGGCAATTCTAACTGGATGGCCCCCCAAAAGGGTCTTCCTCCAGGGGCAAACCAAGAATGGGCAACTTGGAAGTCCCTGAACAGACTCAGAAGTGGAGTGGGCAGATCTAAAGACAACTTGGCAAGGTGGCACTACCTGGAGGAATCCTCCACCTTGTGTGACTGTGGAGCAGGACTAACAACTCCGCATATGTATGCTTGCCCACAATGTCCTGCCCCATGCACGGAGGAGGAGTTGTTTAAAGCTAGGGACAATGCGGTTGCTGTTGCCCGTTTTTGGTCTAAAACTACAGTAGAGTCTCACTTATCCAACGTAAACGGGCCGGCAGAACGTTGGATAAGCCAATATGTTGGATAATAAGGAGAGATTAAGGAAAAGCCTATTAAACATCAAATTAGGTTATGATTTTACAAATTAAGCACCAAAACATCATGTTTAACAACAAATTTGATAGAAAAAGTAGTTCAATACGCAGTAATGCTATGTATTAATTACTGTATTTACGAATTTAGCACCAAAATATCATGATATATTGAAAACATTGACTACAAAAATGCGTTGGATAATCCAGAACGTTGGATAAGCGAATGTTGGATAAGTGAGACTCTACTGTATTTAGTTGCTTGTGATTTCCTTTTTTCCCATCATTTTAAAATGTATTTGTTATGCAATGCTTTTGACACAAAATAAATAAATAAATGCAATGGTTTTAAATGTTTAATATAGCTGTTTTTAATCTCATTTATTTTTAATGTCTGTATTATATGTTTTTAAGGCATTGAATTATTGCCTTCATGTAAGCCGTCTTTAGTCCCCTTTGGGGTAGAGAAAGGCGGGGTAGAAATAAAGCAAATAAAATAAAAATAATGATGCTCTGGTTGTGTTGTGTAATTGTAGAGAAATTCAAGGATATCGCTCTTATAGTTTTTTTTTTTTGAGTTTTTGGTAAAAACTAAAATAAGTGAAATGTTCTGAAACCTGGGGAGGGGGTAACAGTGTTAAACGTGTTCTACCATTGTAGCAAGTTTCACCCCAATAGCTCTAAAATGTGGAAGAAAGGAGCCCCGGAAGCCCGCCCCCCCCCCCCACACACACACACAATTTCTTTAATGAAATAGTAACGATACTGTATATATATACTGTATATATTTTGAAACATCAATAAAATTGCTGATATTACTGAGGTACAAAATAGAGGTATTATGATCTGTGATTATCTAAGACCTCCTACTAGGGTTGGGCAAAAAATTCGAATCCTTCTGATGTCGTATCCAATTCGTATGTTTTGTCACTTTTGAACTGTGTTTAGAAAAAGGTTATCCTGTCGTATGTATCCCACGATATCGAACCCTTGATTGCCAATTTTTCGAATGGTGTCGAATGTTTCAGAGGGGGCAAGCATTTGCAAAGGGCTCCTGGACTACTTGACTGCTTATGCGGCGCTTTAATCCACTTTGCAGAACGAGCGGGGAGAGGTCTGGGTGTCCTGGAGTGCTTGGCTGCTTGCAGTGGGGCGCTTTAATCCGCTTTGCAGAACGAGCGGGGAGAGGTCTGGGTGTGCTGGAGTGCTTGGCTGCTTGCAATGGGCCGCTTTAATCCGCTTTGGGGAACGAGCGGGGAGAGGTCTGGGTGTGCTGGAGTGCTTGGCTGCTTGCAATGGGGCGCTTTAATCTGCTTTGGAGAACGAGCGGGGAGAGGTCTGGGTGTGCTGGAGTGCTTGGCTGCTTGCTATTGGGGCGCTTTAAACCTATATCCCAGGATCTAGTTTCAGATTATCTGATTTAAACTGGATTATATGAGTTCTCTCTGCAGATAATCTGGGATAAGAAGAAAAGTGATGGATCTGGACCAAGCTTGGCACACACCAGCTGTGAATCCTAGGGGGGTTTTGGATGGTTGACCCAAGACTTCTGGGAATTGTAGTTCACCCATACATTTTCTCATGGGAGCATTCATAAAAAAAGAGAGAGAGAGAAAGACACCATGGTGTAATGTAGTGCAGGGGTTCATAGTCCCTCAGACTGTTGAGGGGCCAGACTGTGGTAAAATAGTCCAAAATTAGGATTGTTGTTGTTGTGTGCCTTCAAGTCATTTCAGACTTAAGTCAACCCTAAGTGTAAAGTTTAGGACAGGGGCCAGGTCAATGGCATTGGAGGGCCGCATCTGGCCAACGGCCCTTAGTTTGGGGACTCCTGGTGTAGTGCATTATGGTTTCCTGAGTCCACCAATTTAACAAAGTTTTAGCCACAAAAACAAAGTTTCTGAAGTAGAACAATGACTTTCAAAGTAAAGACAACCCAATGAAACAGGAAATAAGACTTCCAAACCAGGAACAGATTTCTGCAATTATTATAAAATGGTTTATTATAAAAGCTATAAAAATTCGCCAAAAATCAGAGGATAAGGGAAATGTTCTGAATTTTCGTGAGCTATCAGTGTTAAATGTGTTCTACCACTGTACCAAGTTTGAAGAAGATAGCTCAAAAAGTGAGGGCGGGAGAGACCTGCAAAGTCTCCCCCCGCTGTTTTTTTTTGGCCATGCGCGTCCGCCATTAACGAATTACTTTTGAAATTAACGAATTTTCGTTAAATTTCGAAATTTTTGAGGGGCAAAATTCAGAAATGACATCAGAAACGAAACGCTAGCGCCCCCTACTTTTGAAGCGAGTTTAGAATCAATTTTTTCATGGATCGCTCAAGCCTACCTCCTACTCTTAAAATGCTGTTTTTTTGTAAAGTACAGAGATATGGAGTTGTGCTATATCGTAAGGTCTTTAGCCCACAACACTGTGATATATGCAGAACAGCAAAGTAACAAAAATATAGATCTGCCTATCTGAATGAATGAAACCTATACGCTGGTGCCAGATATTGATTAGTGTGAATGTAATGAATTGTATGATCTATAAGACCATAATCCTGCTATTAATTTGCCTTTCAGGTCATAATCACATACATTTCTGAAAAGCTAAACTAATCACAAAATGAGTCATCCAATTGAAGTTAAATTATCGAAATTACATACACATTAATGACTTCCAATTACCAAATGAAGAATAATACTCTGTGTTTTAAACATCCCATTACAGCCTTAATAAAGTCAAAGATGTAAGTGTGCAGAAGTACTCTCGGCAGTATAACAACATAAATAAGAATGCAGTCTAGCAAAGAACTTCATTATCGAGAACTTTCCTCTCCCAATGTCCATTAAACCCTGAAAGGACTTTATAGAACAACAGAAAGATGGATTGCACCTAAATAGAGTAGATGAGAACCCAGAGGAATTTGAAAATATCTTAATTTTGCAGATGAATACTGGTCTAGAATGCAGGGTGACAGTATGAAGGGCAAGTTTAACGCTCCTTCTCCCATATTGTGATCCTGATCCATAGTAGGATAACCCAGTACCTACAATGTACATCACTACAAATGATCCATTTATGTCATTCAGGGGAACTGTTTTTGGTTATCCAGATGTCAAATGAAGGATCACAGAAGAATCAATCCATTAAAGTCCATCAACCACCACCACACTCAAAACCAGAGCTATACAGAAATGTAACGTGCAGTTGACCCTAATAAGTTTCAACCTGTTCTCTGGGTGATATATATCTAATCAGCTCTACCTAGATTAATTCTATGTACAGTATGACTTCCATATCCATGGGATATATGTTCCTGAACATACCATGGCAACAGAAAATTGCGGATCATACCGAATCCTGTTGAAATAAACAACTTCTGTTAAAAGTTACCATCCTCGAGAACCTACATATTTCTAGATAATGTTTATTTATTTATTATTTATTTATCACATCATTTCTACCCTGCCCTTCTCACCCCTCAGGGGGCTCAGGGTGGCTTACAATATGAATACAATAATGTTTCACCTCTATTGATTTTTTGGTCATCTAGTAAGACTCTATGGCAGGTCTGCACAACCTGGACTTCAGCTCCCAGAATTCCTGATCACTGGGCAAACTGGCTAGGGCTTCTGGGAGTTGTAGATCTAAACACCTGGAGGGCCATAGATTGTGTAGGCCTGATCTATGGTAATATCCAGCAGAAGCATCCAATTCTTAGGATAAAGAGACTCAGTGTGAGGGCTTGCTGTGTCAGTCAGAATCTTTGGTTCCTAAGGGAACCCTGACTCTACAACACTTTAGAGGTTGGTATTTCAGACCTTGGATTGTTACCATGGCTATTGTTTTTTCCAGACCTGACTCTATAGTTCTCCATCTTGACTTTGGAAATTGAACTTTGCACTATGGCATTGGCTTACTCTAATTGGTTGTTGTTTAGACTTCTCACTTTGATTCTGAACTGTTGACTTTGGCTGGCTTACTTGTTCGTACTAATTTCTTTGGGATTATGCTTCTGATAAATGACATGCTTATGACAGCTGCCACTTTTCAAGGTTTCAGGAAGAATCCTTTCCCATTCCTATTTAGAAGTGCTTGGACTTTCCAGATGCCAAACATTGTTCCTTCACCACCAACTATGTCTACCTGACACATGCTCTGCATGTAGAAGGTTCAAAGTTCAGTTTCTATTGTTAAAAGAACCAGATATATATTTTTTATTATTTATTGTTTTTTTCCCAGCACGGAACCCAAGATAGCAGAGTTTCTGATAAGAAACTCATTAGAGACCATGCAGGTTTATTGCTAGACAGATGAATAAGAGCTGGCACAAGGCACCTATATGTGTTCATCCAGGCAGCTGAGCTGAGAAAGCATGGTAGTATAAGTCATATGTGCGTGAACATACAGACATCTCCTATCTATTGTCTATTGAAAGAGTCGGTGTGGTGCAGCAGTTTGGGCACTGGACTACAAATCAGGAGACTAGGGACTTCTTCACATTGGCTTCTTTTTGGTGGCAGTGACTGGGTTTTTTAAGTTCGGCCACAGAGTCAGACAACCCCCATCACACCCAGTACAACTACTTCTAGGGTGGCTCCACGGCCAAACTGGGAAAAAACCTGTTGCCACTGGCTCTCTGTTTTTCCATTAGGAAAGATGGGTTGAGCCGAATTTAGGAAGCTTTCCCCTATGTGATGAGATGGGGGAAACCGCAAAAGGTGTGGGGCCAGGGCAACTGGTCCCCACGCCCCCTGCGCAGGCACTGTCAGGATGCAGCGAGACTAGCCAATTCCAGTGGCATGTGTGACAAGGTAGTAGGGTTCGAATTCCTGATGGCCATGAAACCTACTGGGTGACCTTGGACAAAACCTTCTTAGCCTTAGAGGAAGGCAATGGCAACTATCTTCTAAACAAATGGGACAATCCAGTTTTAATAACTTCTAGCATTTCAATAAATCAGCCAACATTTTGTTAACTTTTTTTCTGAAAGGAATGAACTTTAAAATGCTCTAATAAGTGGGTCAAGCTAGGTCTAGCCTATACAATCAAGCATGCTTATAATTCATGC